>NW_006408617.1:10975565-11016434 GCF_000296735.1 Chrysochloris asiatica
TCAAACCTCTAGAAGAAGGGGGGCATTTTCAAAGGCTATCAGCGAGGTGCGATCTATAACACTTATGCTGCTCTATAGCTTTCCAGTTGGTGGGGGTGAGGCTGACTTCTAATTGAAATAATCTGCTTTCATTATTTAACAGTAACAAAGAATCCCACTCTTGGTTAAATAAACTGTCACCTCCACACAACAGAGTACAATTAGCTATAAAAAATACTGAAAAAGATCTCTACATACTAATGAAATATGAGGCCCAGGACTGAGTACTAATAGTAAGAAAACAAAATACAGAACCGTAGGTTGTCTATAATGTGTATAATAAATTCAAGGGGGCTTCAAAAAGTTTATGGGGAAAAAAATCCATTATCTTAATTCCATTTTTTCACAAATTTTTTGAAAACCCTTCATATATATTCCCTAGACAGTGCAAAGGCCTATAAAGCCAAAATCAGTAGGCAGCTCTCATTTGGATTCAAAGGACATTTTGGGACTAAGTGACAAAATCTGAATATGAACTGGGTACTAAAGAATATTACGTAATTCTTACTGATTTTGCTTGGCATTATAATGGCAGAGTAGTCGTGTATTTCCAAATCTCAGTGACATGCATGTTTATAAGTTACTTTAAAGTACTCAGGGGGAAAAAATCGGAAGAGATGGAGGAAACAAGATTGATATGAGCAATGGCTGCTGAATAACGTAACACAGTTCTTTCTATTTTTGTGTAGGGCTGACATTTCCCAGAAAAAAAAAGCAGGCCCAAATTAACATTGCATGTTACTCTCTCTGTAAAAGCTCAGAGTATGTAGACATGCCCAAAATAAACTATCCTGCTCTTATATGCTGTACTTTTATTTTCCTGACAGACTGAAATACAAATTACAGAATGCTTAGAAAATTCAATTCACTAAAAAACTCTTCACCAGATTTACAGCCTCAGATACGCTGTACAAGGGGCTCAATGGATGTGGGTATTATTGGTAAGCTTTAGAGCACATAGAAACAAAGGATAAAATATTCACGGTTAAATTATCCAGTGGCTGTATGCATTCAACTTCAATGAATAATTCAAATATTAGATAGAGTTGGTTTTTGTTTTTCTCTAGAAATTTCATTTCCTATAATCTAAGACTTCAGGTCCCAAAGCGGAAGAAGTATGTGAATGAACTTACGGCAATTTCTCTCATCTGACGTGCCATTATCATGACAGTTGTTTATGCCATTGCAGACATACTCAAGAGATATGCACCTTCCATTAGTGCAAGCAAACTCTGTGCTGGTGTTGCAGGGCCTAAACAGGCACCCTGCTTCATCACTGTTGTCACCACAGTCATTGAAATGGTCACAGCGGAAACGGTATTGGACACACCGCCCGTTGGCACAGGTGAAGCTGGTCGATGGGCAGATGTGAAAAGCTAAGAGAAAACACACAATCAAATCAAACGGAATTTACCTTCCAAGGTAAAAACAGCTACAAAATGGACTGTTCACAAAGTGAGTTAAGACTTTAAGTTAATCATATTAAACGAAATATATTTTGTATGCCAATGGAGTCTTTCAACAAATGTCAAAGTCGTTCCATTCCTCTATGACCACAATTTAAAAGTTGGTCTCAGGTGTCACTCTTGAGTACTGAGATCAAATGGCCAACCTGAGTGCTCAGGTTGGGAGACCATGAGATGAAGTCAGAAGACATGGAACAGCTCGAGTGGAAATAATGAGAAGGTTAACACATGTGAAAAATGCAACTAATGACACTGAACAACAGATGTAGAAATGTGTGTCGATGAACAGGAACCAATCTTACTGTGTGTAGTTTCACCTAAAACATAAGTATGGCTCAGAAACCCTAGACACGGTAACTATGAGTCAGCACCGACTCGACGGCACTTAACAACAAACAACAACCCCTATGTGGAGTCCATGCAGTCCTGGTGTGGCACTGTGGGTTAATGCACTGGACTGCAAAGTCAGACTGAACCTCAGGGTCAGTGGTTCAAGCTCACCAGCCACTCCTAGGAGTGACCTATACAAGGTCACTACAGGTCAGAACCGACGCAATGGCATTTAACAACAACAACATATGGAGAACCTGGTGTGGTGCTATAGTATAAGCACAGGACCACAAGGATGGTTTGAACTGAAAAGTCAGAGGTTCAAACCCACCAGCTGCTCCTTGGAAACTCTATATGGTGTGTTAGAAAAAGGTAACTCACCTCTGTAATTCCTGGGATATTTCTACTATATTAAACTGAGGATTGGGAGTCATTTCAGTAAAATTATTAGATTAATGACCCTACTGCTGTAAAAAAAATGATAGTATGATAACAATCACCTATTGAATCCCTTAATTCTATGCTAAATCATGCATTAAGCCCCATGCTATTTTATTTTGCCCTTACACAAGAACCCTCAACACTCACCACAGACATTTTCCAGTTCATCACTGCCATCGCCACACTCAGGGTCATTATCACATTTCCAGTCCTCTGGGATGCAGTGCCCATTGAGGCAGGTGAACTCAGAGACACCACAGCGGGTACCATTGTCCACAATGCAGTGTTTATTGTTGTTGGCCAGATACCAGTGGCCTTCAGCTGGACACTGGCACTCAGCTCCATTTGGACCTAAAGAAAGATAAGCCCAAGAGACAAAAAGATCTGTGTAGCAATCATTCTTATTTTTTCCTCCTGAAGATTATTCACAGCAACTCTACAAAGATAAGCTACAGAAACACTGCCTGTCATTTCCCCACCAAGAACAATCACACAATCTGTAAGGGCTGTGGAAAGGTCACCCTAATCTTTAAACAATAACTTCTAATCTACATCAAAGCAACAGCAGTGGCTCTTCTTTCTCAGCATCATTTGCAAAGCTACAGGTATCAAAAGGAACATCTTTTATTGTTCTCTAGAAAACACACCCCAAAACATCACCAGAAACATTTCAAACTATAAAAACAAAACAAATGTTCTAAGTGATAGAATCAAAGGTAAGCTCAAGTCATGAACGTAACGCCCCCCCACCAAAAAAAGCCACAGTCTTGCTTTCCACCTCTAATAAAGTTGACATTAAAATGTCCCCATACAGATGACGATGACTCAAGAATCCGAGGAGGAACAGGACTACAAGTCTTAATTGCCTCTGTGAGCTTCTGCTTGCCCTATACTATGACACCAGAAGAACTGCTATCATGACTCAAAGTTTTGATCAAGGATTCAAAAGATGCCTTCTAATCCAAAGGGATTGGGGGAGGGGGACACATAGAACAGATTTTTAAATTTGTATAGAATCCAGAATTCCTAGAATCACTGAGACTGAAGGAATCCCAAAACCCATAGACCTGTAATAATCTTTAAACTTCGAATGGAAATTATCCCTGAAGTTTTCTTAAACCAAACAACAGACCAACTAGAAAAGAATGTTTGTCTTAAGCATTGTACTATTTTTAAAAATTATATATTCATGAGGCTTTCTGCTTCTGTAGAGATTCACAGCCTCAGAAACCTTGTATAGAGTCACTATGAGTCAGAACCAACTCCACGGCACATAACCACCACCACCATATAAGATGAGGGACTGTGGTAGGCTCTGTAAGATAAGCATTGGACTGCTAACCACAAGATTGGTGGTTCAGGCCCACAAACTGTTCCCACAAAGATTTACAGCCTCAGAAACCTATGACACCAACCTTAATGCCAACAATTTATAAGATCAAATTGACCTCAGTAACTCTAAAGCAAAAGGGCAGTTAAGAGTCCTGGTGTTATGAAAAAGTATTGGTGTTGTGATACAGGATAAGCACTAGACTGCTAACCACAAGTTCAGAAGTTCTAACACACCAGCCACTCCTCTGCTGTTGTTTTTAATTTCCATCAAGTCGGTTCCGACTCATAGCCACCCTGCATAGGGTTTCCGAGGAACAGCTGATGGATGGGTTTCAACTGTTGACCTTGTGGGTCTAAGTCCAGTGCTGATCCTGTGCTGAAATCAAAGTATGGATTTTGACACCTATTACTCTCTATGTTTCTATCTTCATGAACAATGGCTTACCTGGGGCACAGATGTGGCTGCAGCCCCCATTAAATAGACCACAAGGATTGCTACATTGTTGTTGTTGGCTCTTTCCAGAAATGCGAATACCCATGGGCCGACTGGGCAAATTGGTGGTCATTACAATCTGACCAGACCCGTCGTACTTGTTAGCTCGGTAAACTGACTTTGTGTACCAGTCAGTCCAGTAAATATACTGGTCATAGAGAGTCAAGGCAAAAGGGTGTAAAGTTGTACTGACGATGACTTCGCGATCCGTGCCCGTTAGAGAGCTACGCTCGATCCGCTGCCTAGAATGAAGTTAAAGAGAAAAAAGCTGAAATCTAAAAAAAGTTTCCCAAGTAGCAGCCCAATGCCTAACTCCAACCATTGTGACACAAACCCCCCTTTTTTTTTTTAACACAAGTGTACATATTGCAGTAAAAAAAATGCAAACATTCAGATGACAGAAGGCATTTGCTTATCAAACCACCGTCTATAGAACTCATTGGCTTCCAAATATTAATATAAGCTACTAGCAATCTTACAGTAGGCCAACAGTAGAAGCAGAATAAAGAGATGAAATACCTTCCTAAATAACTGTTTTGATTTGACATTTTCTGAGCACCTTGGGGAGTTTACACAGAATGATCAAAATGCCACAAAGCCTTGCCGCCTCATTTCAAATGAGAAAATGAAGAACAGATAAGGTTATTAGGTGCTCAATGTTGCAAGACCAAAATAACAAAAATGAGAAAGAAGAAAATTCCTGACATGTAGGAACCAACCTTAACAAACTATTCAGTTAGGATTAATATGGTTTGACTGATTTAGAAAGTTCTTAGAGAAAGATGAGGCTTTCTGCTCCCGTAAAGATTTACAACCTCGGAAATCCTGTACAGGGTCGCTATGAGTCGGAACCAACTCCATGGCACATAACAACAATAACTAGAGAACTTACATATAAAGTTATAGTTAACAAAAGTTCATAAAAATAACATAAAACTTGCTGGGAAGTAGCTTGATAGAGAAGAAGAGTCTATTTGATAAATTGACCAAAAGCCCAAACTAAAGAAAAGCATTTTTTTTAAAAACAATGCTAAAGCCAAGAGAAAACTTACTATCAGTGTGCATTTAAAATCCATTCATGTTTTATAGTAGTTGCATGGGCCTATAAATTATAAATTAAGTAATTTAATTATGGAGTTCTAGTGTGATACTGGAACCGACTCGACGGCACTTAACAACAACAACAACAGTGTGATACTGTAGGATAAGCACTGGACTTACTAACTGCTAGGTAGTTGGTTCAAACCTACCAGACGCTCCTTGGAAACCCTACACAGGATTGCTATGAATCAGAACCAACTCAACATCACTTATAAACAACAGCAACAAATTTAATTACAGTTACAATCTTTAGATTCTTCTAATTTATAACTATTCAATCTTATGATATAGATTAAATTTCCACAGGTATGTTCACCAAATTCTAATATAATATAAATCCTGAAACGGTGATTCTACATTTTAGCCATTCTAATATTGGCATATTGTATTTTCATCACACAAAGCAAAGCCATCTTCTTTGGAAATGGAGGAAAGACCTCTTCTCCATCAACACCACAGAAGTCACCAAAGACACATACAGACTGGCATCTGCCCAGTAGAGAAGCTCCTCGTCATAGTCCAGAGTGAGCCCATTGGGCCAGACCAGGCTGCTGTTCACGATGGGTACCCGGAAGTTGCCTCCCAATGTGGCTCTCTCAATTTTGGCGTTCATACTCCAGTCAGTCCAGTACATGTACCTAGTCATTCAAAAGGAATCAAATTTAATACACCGCATGAACCCCATATGCCTTTGATTGTTTTTCTAAAGGCAACATTATTCAATTGAAAATTGTCTTTGATATGGCAAAAGGAACCCTACTCCATTCTCAAAGACAAGTTGCCCAACAAGGATTTACTGAGTCAGAGTCTGACTCTGTATTGTGCTACTACCTTTCTAGCATTAAAGGGGTTGTACACTGCCCCCTCCCAATCACGTGAAATTGCTCAAATGTTCTTTCATTCTTGAGTCAGTACCCATAGTGCTATTAACTCAGAAAATATGGCTCTCTATGAGCATACACTAATGTCAGGCTACATCCTCCCCATAATATATAAAGACAAAAATATGATTAAGAAGACTCTGACATACCCTCTGCAAGGATCTAACACAATCGCTCTTGGTCTTAAAACACGGGCTATCACAGTGCGGTTAGACCCATCAACGGCCATGGAGTTAATTGTCTGGTTGACATAGTCACTGTAATAAATTCTGTTATTGATCCAGTCAAAGGCAATGCCATCAGTAGTACCTACACCTGGGTACACACCAACAAACATACAAAACACACACAAAGGCATTAGGGTCTCAATATGCATTTTAGAACAACCTGGTTCATCCATGTGTGTTGATCTGATTGTGTCAAAATTAGCTGCCATAAAATTGCTTACCTGAAGCAATGACTGATAAAGAACTGTCCGTTGAATATAGGCTGACAGAGGAAATTTGGCCCCGTCTAGAATCCAAATTTTGTGTAAAGTAGATTCTATTATTCGTGCTATCATAGTCCAAGGCTACAGCAGTTCTTTGCACATTTATTGTACGGAAAGGTGGGCTATGGTTTTCTGGGTCCAAGTGTAAGCTTCTTAATGAATTTTCCAAGGCAAAGATAAGATAATTTTCTGTTGAAAGGGCACAACTCTTGCCATCCCTTTCCATGGTCCCAAAGGCACAGCCACATTTGGGGGCCTGCAATCCGGGCAGAGCAAAGCAGAGATGAGAGCACCCACCATTATTGTCCATGCAAGGGTTGTTATTGACCTCTGCTGATGATCGGGGTTGGACCTGCTGGTCAAACACAGTCACATCTCTTAGCCAATTGAGATTGTCCCTTATCACTGTTGGTGGCTCTGTGTTCCCTGGCTCTTTGCTAGCCTGGAGAATTTTCTTCAAATTCCTATCTACCCATATAATAGAATTTCCAAAAACAGTGATACCATAAGGAGTTGGGTAACGACTGCCAACTCGGATCACTTCGGATTCACCACTAATAATATGGGTCCTTGAGATCACATCTAAAGAATCGTCAACCCAATAAATGTAGCCATTGTTATGGTCCACTGCCAGGCCCCGTGGTGTGACAATGCCCTCTGATACAAGCACAGTTCGGTTGGTACAATCAAGAAAAGCACGTTCAATCTTTGGCTTCTGCCCATAGTCAGCCCAAAAGAGGTATCTGTTCTTGGGGTCTACAACAATATCCCTTGGCATATCCACTGTGGTTTTAAGAAGAATACGACGGTAGGTAGTATTGATCCGAAGAACTTCTATCAGTGTCTCAGACACAAAAGCATTGGTAAAATAAAGATTCCCTGTAAGAAAATAAAGGATAAACGATTTTCAAATTCAGAATAAAATATGTAGGAGACTTGGGTTAGTATATGTTGTCTTTTCCAAATTTATAAATAAATGTCTCAATGTTAACTTAAAAAAAATATTTAAGGGGTTAAAGAGATTGCTTCTTCCTATCCTCAACTTATTAAGCAGATTAGACTTTATAACTAATATCAGAGCCCACTTTCTATTGAAATTTTTCTAAAATATCCTTCCTCTTCCACTTGAACTGAATATTTAACATTGGAGTACTGGTGTGGTACGGTGGGTTAATTCACTGGACTGCAAAGTTGGTTTGAACTGCAAGGTCGATGGCTCAAGTTACCAGCCACTCCTTGGAAACCCTATACAGGGTCACTATGGATGAAGAAAAACGTGGCATCAGGTTTGGAGGAAGACTCATTAGCAACCTGCGATATTCAGATGATACAACCTTGCTTGCTGAAAGTGAAGAAGACTTAAAATATTTACTGATGAAGATGAAAGAGCACAGCCTTCAGTATGGATTGCATCTCAATGTAAAGAAAACAAAACTCCCCACCACTGGACCAATAAACAACATTCTTATCAATGGAGAAAAGATTGAAGTTGTCAAGACTTCATTCTTCTTGCATCAACTATCAACACTCATGGAAGCAGCAGTCAAGAAATCAAACAATGTATTGCATTAGGGCCCAAGACCTTTTTAAAGTGTTAAAGAGCAAAGATGTCAGCTTGAGGACTAAGGTGCACCTGACCCAAGCCATGGTATTTTCAATAACCTCATTTGCATGTGAAAGCTGGACAGTGAATAAGGAAGACCATAGAAGAATTGATGCTTTTGAGTTATGGTGTTGGAGGAGAATATTGAAAGTTACCGTGGGCTACCAAAAGAACCAACAGATCTGTGTTGGAAGAAGTTCAGCCAGAGTGCTCCTTGAAGGGCAGTATGGCCAAACTTCGTCTCTCATACTTCGGACATATTGTAAGGAGGGACCAGTTGCTGGAGAAAGATATCATGCTTGGTAGGGTGGAGGGTCAGAGAAAAAGAGCAAGAACCCCACCAAGATGGATTAGCCAAGTAGCAGCATCAGTGGATTCAAGCATGGCAATGGTAAGTGAGGTTGGCCTAGGATTGGGCAGTGTTTCGTTCTGCTGTACATAGGGTCACTATGAGTCGGTAACGACTCAATGGCACCTAACAACAAGAACAATTAGTATCCAGGTTTTCAGTGTGCAGATAGTATGAATGGACAGTGATTCCAAACTTCTTCTATATTGTTGAACTTCAATATTCTACCAAGGTACATCTACTTTGTGCCTAGAGTTGATTCAAAATTGCTCTAGAGAAATCAATTTGACATGTAATGTGCTACTTATATGTTCCTTTTAATTACCTACATCTAATGATATACATACACCACAATCATTTAATCCAGAGGTTGACAAACTTTTTCTATAAAAATTTTTGCAAGCCATATGGTTTCTATCACAAGTTTGCCAATGAAACACTAAAGCAGCCATGTTGGTGATGGTGGTTTTAGTGGTCCTGTATAGAGTTTCTGAGCAAAGACCTAATCCAGCTGGTAGGTTCCAACTGCTGATCTTGCGGTTTGCAGCCCAACTTGAAACCACTATGCTACCCGCAATCCTTAGAGCAGTCATAGACAAATGGGCATGGATGTGTTCTAATAAAATGTATTTATAAAAGCAGTCAGTTAACTTGAGTTCTACAGTCAAATTGATTGGTAACCCCTGCTTTATCTACACTCTCAGAAACAATATATCTAACTGTACTACCATTTTATTATTTGCAACAAACTATTAGAGTACCTAGATTTACTGATAGCAATCCTGTCTAGGCTTCCAAGGAGCTGCTGGTGGGTTTGAACTGCTGACCTTGCAGTTAGCAGTCCACTGCTTATGCTACAGTACCACACCACGACTTCTATATCCTTATAATGCATATTAATGTTTCTAAGTGATACCTATTTACCAAGCTACTATTCAATGATACTTATTTAATACAAAAGGGATTATATTGTAAAAAGTATAAATGTGAGTGGTAATTCAAAATTGACTGCATGAATCAGTAGAATTAAGTTAACCCAATATTGTGCTGTTTCTCACTACTAATAGAGAAAGTACTTAATGATAAAAAAATGTTATTAGTTAACAAGAGGAAAACAAGAATTTTGCAAGTAAAACTGCCTCAAGGGAAACAGATACTGCTTTATGGTTTATATTTTAATAGGCCTTTCTTTGAAATATTCAGACACTTCTAACTCAGACATAAAAACAAAAGGACTTTTCACTACAATCACTGTTTACTTACCTGCTACCCAATCCACTGCAATACCCCGCACTCCATTTTGTCCTATTCCATTGGTAACAATGTTGGTAAAGTAAGACCCATCTGGTTTGACTCTACGGATTGCGTTCTGAGAAGCCACAGAACTGTTGAAATCACACCAATAAATAAAGCCAGAAGACACATCAACATCCACATGCAGTGCATTTCGTCCTGGAACAGTTAAAGAAAAGATTATTAAACCATGCTCTAGCTTGAGCTACAGTTTCTAAATGCCTGCCCTTCCTCTCAAACTCTCATTCCCAAACCAAGCCCTAACCATTCCCCATTACAAATATATTTGCCAGTTGCAATAAGCACACCTACTGCTCAAATCATAGCTTCCAAATATTTCCCACAACTGGAAAATGGTTGATTATATGTTTGGAGCTGAAAAGGTAAAAATGAACCTGTAAAAAGTTACTGTGCCAAAAAGCAAAGAACACAAATAGGATCATGTCAGAAGGGTTATAGGTGGCCCCTTGAAGAGGCATTCCCTGGCCAAAATGATTCAGCTGCAGCATCAAAAGGGTTATTATGGTGATTGATTATTACAAAAATAGTACATACATATTTTTACAAAAATATAAAAAAACTGAGTGATACTAAATGTTTAAAAGATAAAATGGGAATCAATGAGATCTCTCAGGAATATTATCTAATAAATGCAAAAGAAACTATAGCATTAGAAAATTACCATTTTGCAATAGCCAGTTAAACAACCATTTCAGAAAAGGATCATCAGTGATTACTAACATTCAGCAGAAGGGTTTGGGGAGCAAGCTATTTACAGGGATTAGACATTAGCTTGAACAAAACAGCAGCTATAAAAAAACATTCTCAGGACAACTGGTGAAATATTAATATGAAAATGACCTTATTCTAAGGAGTGCATAGTAAAGTACGTACGGATGAGATGTCATGATATGTTTATATTTCAAGAGAGTCATAAAAGGTGTGAGTATGCATACGCACTGTTGAATCTAGGTGAAGATTATAAAGATGTTCACTGAACCCTTCTTAAAATTTTATGTAAAAATTACAAGATAATATATTATTATTGTTATGTGCCATTGAGTCGGTTCTGACCCATGTGTCCCTGTATAGGGTTTCTGAGACTTTAAATCTTTGTGGGAGCAGAGAATTTCAGCTGGTGGGCTCAGATCACTAACCAACCAGTGCTTATCCTATGGAGCCAACATAATGAAAAACAAATGTGGGTGACATGCATGTGACTATGATTATGACCATATGCATTTCTCTTTCTCCTGCCTTTCCCAACTCGATTTTTCCTTCTCCTGTTTGTCTTTCTTTTTTGCCCTCTATTTCTGTTTCTAACCTGTGGCATACCCCTTGCGATGCTAGTAAACAGTTAGCTCCTCTTGGCCTAGAAACCTCTTGGTTCATGTAGAAGACAAGCTATTTCATGTATTCATAGTATGCAAGAATACAGCTCTGTGAAAATATGGCTATTAAAGACAAACTAGTACATTGTATTCATCTACTCAATTCACCACATATAGATTAATAAATCAGATTGTGGACTAATAGTATTTCTTCTACCCTAAATCTTCCCTGACATAAATAAGGCACAAATTCTGAACACCAATTCTGAAACACTACCTGAAAACCATGCTACATTCTGTCCTAGGTCTGTGGTTCTCAGTGTGGTCCATGGACCAGCTGCATCACCATACTCTGAAAGTAAATTTTTTAGAACTCTGGGATACAGCCCTAATATCCTTTGACAGACCCTCCAGGTTGATTCTGCTACATCCTAAAATCTGATTCCAGAGAAAGGCTTTTATGACACCAGGGGCTTCAACACAGCACCAGCTGAAGAGAAATCTTTCTTATATTGGAGTTAACTTACTTGGACCTGCCACTGGCACCATGGCCTGTGAGTGATCAGACAATTCCAAGCTAAACCCTTCAACTGAAGACAGCATGGAAACAACAATGAAAGAGCTATACTGGGAGCAGGTCCGATTATCAGGGTTTAGCTTAAATCCAGTGGCGCAGGCACAGGTGAACAGGCCTCCTGGGACAGGCAGGCAGATCTGCTGACACACATTCATGTTGTTGCTACAGCCATTTGAGGCAGAATCTAAATCAAATAAAAATGCATCTGTAACTTTTGGTCTTATTATTATCATATTATCAAAACCAATAATAACAACAAACACAGTATCTCAGATAATAACCTACAAACAATGTTGGAGAGACGGGAACTTATGCTATTAACACCTAAACGTATGAAAACAGTACTACAACTATTACATATTAGGGAGTGGGACGACAATTGCTTTTGTCCTACAAATTATACAAGAATTGGCGAGGTTTAACTCTTAGCATTTAAAATTATATTAACTGGGTTACATAATTGACAGCGTGATGAGAATTTGTTTTTGAATATGTATTAAATAAGAATATTTGAAGCTTTTTTTCTACATGCAATAAAAAATAACAAGAAGCATTGAAAAACATTCAAATAGGCAATATCTAAGAGTATTCCCTTTTTTATCATTAACATTTCTATCCGGTATACTGCCTCAGAAGTCATCTAACACATACTAGCTGAGCATCTTCTAGGATCTAGATGTACATCGGACAACAAAATTAAGCACCTGCCCTTATGAAACGTAGCACCTAACAAATAAATAACATCTCAGGGAGTGCAAAGTAATGAGGTAAAGTGAATGAAACAAAGCTAACTGTTCTTTTAGGTGCCAAACTGAACTTGGTCAGTTAACCATGCTTAACCATGCTTTTCAACAATACACTGTATAATGTTTGCATGTGTATATTTATCAGCGTGGGCATGTGTGTTTATATGTGAGTGTGTGGGCATGAAAACATACATGAAAATATACACCCACTCAGCAGCAAATTCTTACCATGTCTGTGATAAATTCGAAGGCATCTCAGATTTGGAACATTGTCTCTCAAGGCTACTTTGTTGGCTCCAGTGGCTTTGTCAACTCGTTCAATGACCTCATAGTCTTTATCAGAATAATAAAGGAAGGAATCATAGACAGCAATTCCCCAAGGATGGGAAAGGTGATAGACCAGGATCATTCGATTTGTACCATCCACATTTCCTCTTTCAATCTAAAGGAACAGAGTTTTCATTAGTTTTACTAATTCATCATGCAATGAGAGGAAAAATTTAAACTAATCCCTCACAATGATACAGCACTCTATTCATTAACAGAGATCTTTATTTCTATTTTCTGATTTGATGAGTTACACTAGGCAGGAAGTCAGGCATAGATAATGAAGCTGCAGCTCAAGTAAGTCAGACAACTTTCTTAGGGGCCTATTGAAGAAATGGCAACTAAACTTCTAGTTAAGCAACACATTTAATCTCTAACTATTGGTCATTACACAGGAGTTGACTGACCTGGTACCTAATCTTTTTGTAGTGTGTGTTGCTACTCGGTGGTGGTGATGCCATGGAGTCGGTTACGATTCACAGTGACCCTGAAAAGGGTTACTGAGCCTGTAAATCTTCACAGGAACAGAAAGTCCTGTCTTTTTCCCACAGAGCAGCTGGTAGATTCAAACTACTAAAGGTAGCAGCCCAGCTTGTAACCACTACACTACCAAAGCTCCATGGTAGTGACACGTATAACTCCATAACTTTAAAGAAACAGGCCTCATCACACCAATCATTTCACCAGAGTCTATTTAGAATATATGGACTCTGTATCAGTTTTATCAAAATCTATATGACTGCAAATAAAAATGCCTTCCATTACTGAAGATACTTGGAATCAACAAAATAATTCAAAGCAGAAAATAATTCAGTCATGAAAGGGTAACATCTTAACCAATGGCTTCTGATTATATTTGCCTAGTATAATAGCAGAAGATAGCAAGACTGAAGGACAGCAGATAGAGATGGGAATTGTAAAGGGATGACTAGGTCCAGATTAAGGGACCTAATCTGAAGAGTCAGAACCCTAGACCAGGGTTCTGAGCTGAGCAGTGATCAAACACTGAGTCTCTGTTGTGGTTTTATGAAGATGGCATGTCTCTAACCTAAAAGAAGGGTTCAAGAATGAGGGTCAGAGCCTCATCAAGGCTGGGGAGAAGACGTTTAGGATGATGGAAGCAGCAGAGTAAGGTTAGACCTGAGAGAAGCAGCTGAGGACACACTGACAGGAATTTGAAATTATTAAATGAGGAGTGGGGCAGAAGTATCAGTGTAGTAATCCAGGGGAACAGATGGACAGTCCCACCATAGATTCAAGGAGGGGAGGGATGTGTACAGCATCCACAGCATGTTCTGTACACAGGATCCTGTGACAGCTTGCTCATCATTGCACGAATGCTGACTGCAAAGTACTTCCATATAGATCATGGGCTTTCTCTTGTTATCCCCCCTTCCAAGGACAAATAATGGATGATGTGCCTAGCATTAAGCATACCCGCATGAGCACAGCAGTGAAGGTCAAACATTTCAGTAAATAAATGGAATTATGTAGCTTCTGCTTCTTATTACAGAGCATAATAAACTCAACCTTGGAATTTAAAATTGCAAGCAATAGGAGTTTTCACATGTGTGTCAACCATATAAGGGGGCATTAGATAGAGTGTACTTGACGAGGGAACACAGAGAACTCTCAAAGAAAGGCATTTAAATCACTAGAAAATGGAAAAAATGGCTCTAAAGGGACAAGCTAAAGAAATGAAACAGGGCAATAAAACATCGATATCAAGTAACTTGTTCGGTATCTGCAAGTTTAGCAGTAAAGGAAGGGTGTTCATACCACTCCCGTGCTGGTGACTGCCCAGTAGAGCTTCTGTTCTTTGATGTCCAGAGTGATGAACTCCAGGTGGTCAAGGTTTCCAGTAAAAAGGACTTTTGAAAATGTGCCATCCATGTTAGCACTTGCAATTTTGGCAGGAACGCCACTGTCCGTTCCTTGGTCGGACCAGTACAATTTCCTACAACCATGAAACACACTAGAGTTAAATGAAATAGAAGGAGAATTGGTGTGAACTATCTATAGTGTGTATCCTCAAATGCTCACAATTCAATGAAAGAAGTGAGAATCTAAATATCTTGTTGCACACAGTTGTAGAAGGATGGTTAACCAGTGCCTAGCAATTTCTATATATTTTCCTAGGTATTATTGTGGTGCTGTCTTTGTTAAGTGCTGTCCAGTAAGTTTTGACTCATAGCAAACCATGTATAGGATTTTCAAGGAGCAGCTGGTGGGTTTGAACCCCTGATCTATGGTTAGCAGTCAAGTGTTTACCCTACAGCACCACATCAGGACTCCATTTAAAATGGTGTTGCAATCCTGAAGCTAGTCTGTTCCATTGGTTGGAAGGATCTTTTTCAATAATCCATCTCTTCCTTTCAATCACATACTACCTACAAAACTAATATAAAAAGCTATCAGTTAGTTCCCTGATGACCTATCAGGCTTCTTATTTAATTCTTGTCCAAATACCCACCTATACCACAAGACCAGTCATTTTCTTACCTAATCTGACTTCTGTGTTGAAAGATGCACAAAAATTTAACAAAGAGCACTGAAGAAAAGAGAAGCACTTTTCTGAGAAAGTGGAATCCCATCAGCATCTTGTGTCAGCAGGCATATAACTTCTTTTCTTTGGTTGTGACACAACGAAAACTCTAATAAGAAGGAACCAACTCAACAGCACTTAATAATGGATGCAGCTGCTTCCATTTCTACCAAGGACATACTCTTGAACCCAAATTTTATTGCCTTTCTTCTAGCCTCAGTGATTGAACAGCCACAATGATGATCCTCTTACATTCTTGTCTAAGGAGTCCTCAGACACTTCAGTTCTAATCATTTTTTTCACACACCTCTTCTACCATCAATCCAATTTTAAGTTCTCAAATTCTCTGCTTTGACTAAACTTAACTCTTCTCTATTTTTCTCATTCTGGAACTGTTCTTTGCTGTTAAGCCCTGCCTAAGCTCCCAAACCTCCAGTGACGCCACACCTGGATTGCAAAAATCAACCATTTGAATTATATTCTCATGTGTCCACTTTGCAAATTCCTAACCCTAAATTCCTGCACCAAAGCAAGACAAAAACATTACTTGGTTTCTCCTCATGTATTCCAGGTTGCCAAAAGTTGACTGGACAAAGTCAAGACATTTTCAGAGTAGAACTGTCCCATTGGGTTTTCCAAAGCTGTTAAGTCTGTACAGAAGCAGACTGCCTCACATTTCTTCCACAAAATGGTTGGAAGGTTAGAACCACCAGCCTTTTAGTTAATGGGCCAATGCTTTAACCACTGTACCACCAGGGCCCAGTTTATCCTCCTTATTAAGGTATCAATTCTTGAGGTTGTAAATTATCTCTTTAATCGTCTTTATAACTATTCCCTCCACCACTAACACCCCCAATCTTGGCACCCTGATGGCCTGGTAGAGACAGTTTTCCTCCCTTCTTCTTCTATGTCTTCTTCTTCTTTCTTGGTAAATAGCTGGGCTCCATTTCCTGTTTTACTTCAGTTAGCTGTAACTAAACTCTAATTGCAAGAATATGAGCAAAAGTGGTGTGCATTACCTACAGTCTTAGTCCATAAAAGCCTCCTAGCACATTCCTATCTACTCACTCTTTTGCTCTATTGACTCCCATGATGACCTTGAAAATCTCCTATTATTAAAGATGGCAGAGCCTCCACCAGCCTGGCTCCCTGAACACACATTTGTGTGCAGTGCAGCTTCCACACAAATTCCACTTCCCAAGTGATAGGCAAATAAGCTTCTATTATCTTTGCACCATTATCCTAACTAATATACCACACAAAAAAAGATACATAATTAATCAATGCTTGATGAATGAAAAACTGAATAATGATGAACCTTCAGGCCTTAAATCTAAGATGTTCTTGCTTGTAGAACTAGGACAAAACTAGCATATGTAAGAATGGAATGGTTGCTTTTTCTGACCTTTAAAAATAAGGTTTGGTTTGTATGGCATTCTTATAAAGCAGAGAAATAAACAAATTGTTTCAGATACTTTCCAGGCCTAAGAATCTGCCCCTTGAAAGAGATGACTATCTCTTTAAAAAAAAAAAAAAAATCAATAAATCAATGCTGGTATTTTACAATCTGTTATTTTGGTAGCGTAGTGGTTATGAATCAGGCTGCGAACCGCAAGGTCAGTAGTTCAAAACTACCAGCTGTTCTGCGCAAGAAAGATGAGGCTTTCTGCTCTCATAAAGATTTACAGCCTCAGAAACCCTGTACAGGGTTGCTATGGGTCAGAACCGACTCCACAGCACATAACCACTACCACCACAATACAATACAGTAGATCAATGTAATATTTAGCTAGTCAAGCAGATTAGTCTTTATCCATTGAAACTATTTTCTCCCACCTTGTCTCCCTGGCTTCTCTCCAGGAATCAATCTTGCCGAAATACAATCTATTCCTCCTAATTCTCTTGGCTCCTATTACCCAAAAGAATAATGTCCAAATCCATCAAGTCTTTCCCAAATGCCTTGAGTTTTTATCTCCTATCTGGTCGACCTGCCTCTGGTTCTAAGGTTCTACACAATCACACTAAATACTGCCATGCTTCTATGCCTTTGCTCCTCATCGGCCTTGAATATCACTCTCTGGTTGCAACCCATTTATCGCCTACTGGAAGTCTTCTCATCCTTCAAGGGCGATTTCACATACTCCCTACCTTCAAATTTAGACTGCAATGTTCATTTTCATGATCGATGTTTAAATTCTGGCTTGTTTGGAATTAATTTTAAGTCTAGTGTTATAATTTAAAGAACACAAGAATAACACACCGAACTATTTCTCTTTCTCAATAAGATCTATAGTTTGCAAATGTTGCCATACGAAGTCAGAAAATGTCCTAAGTTTAAAATCTCCCATTGTATCAGACCAAGACATTAATAAGAACGGTGCTACCAAGAAGACGTTCACTATTCATGAACACTCACCCATGAGCAGGATCCACAGCGATGCCAAGTGGAAGGCCAACTCCAGTAGCTGTCCCATCATTGGTGATCAGTGTTTTTCTGTATCTGTGATCTCCCCGGAGTGTTACAACCTATGGCATAAAATCACTTATTAGAGTTGAGTTTAATAGCATGAGAGCTAAGGAAAGTTGAGTGAAGTGAAGGGGACCATATATACATAACAAATTTCAAGGCACTATTAAGGATGAATGTATTTTAGGGCTAGGAGGAAGACGATAATAGAAAGCAAAATCACCACCCAAATTCCTACTTTCAATTCACCTAAAACTTCCAGAGAGGAAACTGATATGAATAAGAGACAGAGTAAAATGGGTAAAACACACAGAAAAATTACAAACACATTGTAAGAATAAGCTAAGAGAAAACCCTGAAAGAGAAATGAGAATTCCACAGCGCTCCTGCCACCCTGATGACTGGGTCGAGGCATCACGTCACTGAAAACACAGTTGGTCGAAACAGTCTGAGTTCATTTAGAGTTAATATTCATGTTGTCCCAAGTCAATGACCTGAGGTAAAACCCCTGACCTGCCAGGTCCAAACTATGATCTGATACAAGGTAATGCTACCTTCCACACAGAACTCACAGGACTGTAACCACACAGAATACGACCATAAGACCTGTAAAAGTCGGCACCACTAATAGTGAGCAATAGAAAAGTGATACAACTGAACCCTGACAAAGGCAGGAAGCAAACAAGACCTGGAAAATGATTTGTCATATGGAATATAGGCACCTCAGAATCACTGTGCTGTTAATTACAATAATGCCAAGTAAAATGCCTGCTGCGTAGTATTTTCTCAACATTATCTATTTTTAATGATTATTGCTATAGAAGCACAGTGTCTCCATATGATAAACACTGGACTATGAGCCACAAGGTCAAAGGTTTGAGCCCACCAGATGAGGCTTTCTGCTCCCACAAAGATTTGAAATCTTAGAAAGCCTATTGTTGTTGTTATATGCCTTGGAGTCAGTTCCGACTCACAGCCACCCTGTACAGGATTACTGAGGCTATAAATCTTTATGGGAGCAGAAAGCCTCATCTTTCTCCTATGGAACAGCTGGTAGTTTCGAACTGCTGACCTTGTGGCTCGCAGCCCGATTCGTAACCACTATGCTACCAGAGCTCCTTTAGAAAGCCTATGTTGGGTTGCTATTCCTTTACATTAATCACAATGTTAACTGAGCCCTGCAATGTCCCATTGTTGTTGTTGCTAAGTGCCAGTTCAGTTAGGTCTGACTCTGAGCGGCTCTGTATAGGGTTTCCCATGAGTGGCTGATGAGTCTGAACTGCTGACCTTGCTGCACCACACCAGGAATCCCATAGAAATGCAAATTATTAGATTAGAAACAATATTCTTTCATCGATTTCATATAGTCACAAGGATACTGCTCTCCATCTCAGACAGTCTGAGATTTAAGCAGAAAATAAAGAGAGTCAGAAAATGCCTGTTAATGTGCCGTAAGGTTTTTCTATAAAATTGTTCTTTTATGTATGTTTGTATTTCTACTTCTCTTTCTCTCTCATCCTTTCTCCCTCTATCTTTTCCTCCTGTGTGAACTTTCCTGATGAGACTCTTTCTGCCACAGTTTCTCTTGTAGTCAAGCAAAGTTCCTTTCCATGTTTCCTGGAATATATTAAGCTCTCTCTCTCACTCAGCCATTCTTTTCGGGTCACACAATTTCTTTTAGTGAATGGGTACACAGCTACCCCTAGTGGAAAATAATTTTTATTTTCAGGTTGAAATTAAATATGAATTACTGGTCCTGGTGTGGCGCTGTAGGATAAAGTACTAGACCACTTTTAACTGCAAGGTCAGTGGTTCAAACTCACCAGATACTTCTCGGAAATCCTATACAGGGTCACTATGACTCGAAACCGACTACATGGCAATTAACAACAACAACAACAACAACAGCTACTTTGAGAGTCCTGGTGTGATACTGTAGCGTCAGCACTGGACTGCTAACCACAAGGTCAGTAGTTCAAACCCACCAGTCACTCTCAGGTTCCCTATACAGGGTTGCTATGAGTCAGAACCAACTCGACAGAGCACACAACAACTATGTTGAAGACCTTAATGTACAGGTAAGTGAAACATATCCCTGTGTTCTAAATAATTTAACATTCACCAGGAACAGTCACAGTTTATATGAAAACTACTTTTTAACTGACTAAAGCAGAAACCAGTGAAAACACTAAAAGGACAATTCACCCTTGGGTCATTATTCACCTAAAGCTTTTGTGGATATTTGAAGCAGTTTGTCCAGGTTTGTTTAGTGGAAAAAATACAGTGCTGTCACAAAATGTATCTGAGAGTCTTTCTCCAAGTGTTCTTCCATACTTGAGATGCATTTTCCTTACTGCTATACTTGACTCAGCTCATAAGTAACCTCTTATGGGAAGCCTGCTCTCTCTCTCGCCTCACTTTTACCCCTATTCTCAACCACATAGTACTATGTTGTTGTTGTTAAGTGCCGTAGAGTTGATTCCGACCCATAGCAACCCTGTACAGGGTTTCTGAGGGTGTAAATCTTTACGGGAGTAGAAAGCCTCATCTTTCTCCCGCGGAGCAGCCGGTAGTTTCGAACTGCTGACCTTAAGTTTCGCAGCCCGATTTGTAACCACTACGCTACCAGAGCTCCTTATACACTGCATATACTTCTATTATCATACTTAACACACTGTTTATGTGTCTGCCTTTCAGATGTTCGACCTACTCAGCAGTTTTATTCACATGAAGGAACACCACATGCTTGTTGACTAAATCAATGAATGACTGAGCCAGACTCAAATCCAGATCTTTGGACTCCATATCAAATTTTTCCTATGTGCCATACTGCAGAAGGGTACAATTACAGATATTAAACATTTATGGTTAAAGTGACTTCCCCAATATACAGTTGTACATATACACATTCAGTTGATTCTCTGCCTGCCTTTCATTGATCCCAGAATCCTAATGGAGAAGACGTTGTCTGCTGCTTCTAGAAAATTTTTGCTCTAAAAGGGAAGATTCACATTTACAAAGCAAATGACCAAAAGAGAGAATAAGAATTTGTTGTCACTTGGAGCTTTGTTTTAAGACTCTAGAGAGATGTGGGTGTGGATTTAAAGGGTTTAGTTACTATATTTAATTTTTAGGGGATGGTAATTTTTTTTTGCTGAGATTGTTAAAAAAACAACTCCTGCCACTGTCACAGAGGGTTAAACAAGTCTAGTCTGGCTTGTGCATATTGCAAAGGGGCCTGCTATTGTAAAGGGTTGTCATACCTGCCTGTCCTTGACAATGTTGCTAGGGTTCAATAAGATGACGTTTGTGGAAGCACTGTCCCACTGTGAGCTCCTCCTAATCTTCAGAACTACTAATCTGCTCTGAAGTAGCCAGTGAGCTGTTGTGCACCCCATCTTTGTGAATGCCCCAAAGAGCAACCAACCTAGCAGCTAGTGCCCCACCCAGAGCAGCAAATCACTCCTGCATGCCCTGCTAACTGTCCCACTCACAAAATAGGGATTTCCATTCTCAAAATTATGAATTAACATATTATATATCATAGATATAATACAATATGCTGTTGTATGCCCTAGAGTTGTTCTGACTCATAGTGCCCCTGTACAGGATTTCCAAGGAGTGACTGTTGGATTTGAACCTCCAACCTTACAGTTAACAGTCCAGTGCTTATCCTACAACATAAGTGGGTGTATATGTACTATACAGATATATGTTAATTAGTCTTGTTCCCGAATGGGGCAAACTAAACCAATACTAGTCAAGTTACCTCTGAATAACCTCATGTGATTTCATACCTACTCCCCATCTCGAATTTCTTCTGGCAATTAGAATAGAAAGAGCATTTATCACAAAGAAGTGAGTATCAAAGGAATTAGAATCAAGTTTCTACTTTCTGTTTCACTGTTAGAAAAACTATATTGGCGTATAGAAAGATTTGCATCTAAGAACAAAACTAACCTATCAATTGGGTTTAGAGCATAAATGCATTGAAGATTAGATGAGGAAAAATAGCAAACAATGATCTCCTACCATAACCTTCCTTTTATGCCAAATTCCCTATAAAAAATATGCTAGTAAATAGATTTAGGAGGAAACAAAATGGGATAGTAGAAGACACGGGATTTTGTATAAAGAGTATTTTGGAATCCTTACCACAATTGACTGTGTTCCAGGATTGGTATAATAAAGGTTTCTTGATATCCAATCTAGGGCCAAACTTGTAGGAGAGCCCACAAGAGATGCAGGGATAAACACTGTCCTATTAGTTCCATCTGTCTTCACTCTGTGAATTTCACCCTTGAAAGAAAGGAAGCAGAAGGTAAGCCCTTTTATGGGCACAACTTCTGAATGAAAGCAGCATCCTCATTGGAGCTACTGGCAACAGCTGTATTGGCACTCCTCACACTTGAAGAAAAGGCAGGCCATTGGATAGGCTCACTTTGCGTAATACTCATACCAGTAATGAGCCACAAGAATACAGAAGACTTTCCATTCAGGCTACCTCTGAAGTTAGCTGCAGAGACATCATAGTTATCACAGGCCTAACAGCCATTACAAAGAACTAAATAAAGCTGCACATCACAAATGAGCGAGGAGGCCAGGGATAGATCTTAAGTAGAGGTGCCAAATATACAAAAATATTTTCCATTGCTTCTTCACTTGTATTCTGCTTGCTCCATCCTCCCAGAGTGGAAGCAAATATTGTGAGTTATCATAAGGTGAGTGATTGTCACTTCTACACCAGTCTTAATATCCTCTAAACCCAATCCTCACTTATCAACATGGTTACATCCCAAGGACTATAATGCAAAAATCTGCATAATGAGAAAATGGAAGGTGGCTGCATCATTATACAACTGCAAAATTACCCCTTACATAACAGCCAAATCCCTGAGAAGCATGACTGGAGTTAGTCTTGCCTAAAACCTCAGCAATCATTACTGCTGAATGTCATAAAGAGTTGTAAGTGCAAACTATCAGATATGAGACAGTCCATAAGTGAGGATTAAGTATCCTAGCTTATTTGTGGTTACTGCTTCTTAACATGTATTCTGCAGCTGAAGCAGCTAGTACAATGCAAAGCAATCAGTAGGCACTCACAAAAATGCATGCTGAATAAATAAATAGTAGCTTAAATTTATTATCCTAATCTTTGCTCCAGGACAATTTACATTTACATCTCTCACTGAATGGTAAATTCATTTATTTCCAGACCATTTCCCATTTATACAACCAACAAAAGTTTCCCTATAATAACACATCAGTGCTGGCAGTGTCTTTGAAAACAAATGATGGATTTTGAATGCTTTTCAAACTTACTGGATGCTCAATCCAATAGACGTACTGCTCTGAGTCATCAAAGTCAACATCATAACCATTCTGTAGCCCTGCTATGGGAACCATAGCATCATTGCTCTTCTCCTCAGGATTAAGGGAGATCCCAAAAATTACATGCTGCCTTACAGTTATTAAGAAAGGTTTCTCATCTGTGAAAACAGCAGAACATCCATCAAAATTATATTCCACTCTTCTCCATCATTTAGAGAAATGAAGGCAATGGATTGTTACCATTATATAGAATAAAATCCCATTAACAGCAATAAGTATAGTGCTATAATATGTCATCAGACAATCATGCGTCTTCCATATATAACCCTCCATCAACACACACAATGCTTTCTGGACTTTTTCTAAGGTATATCAGCATATCAGTAATTCTTCAATTGCATGATAAACCGTCCATATTTGACAAGCTTCATAGTCAGGAAGACAAACCTCACTAATATTGAATAACTCCAGGAAAGAGGAGTCTTGTTTAAAAAAAAAAATTTAAATTAAAGAAAATACAATTTAATAGTTTTAGGCATATTCAGAAAGCAAAACAAGACTTGTAGCTCTCTTCTAAATGACGCTCTTTATTGAGAATTATGGTTAGGTATTACTTGTTGTTGAGGTGACGCTAACTCAAGGCCAGCCCATGCGTGCATAATAGAAGTTCTATGAGGTTTTCAGGTCTTTCTACCACAGTGCAGATGGGTGGATTTCACCTGCAACCTTTTGATTAGCAGCCAAACAGTCATCCTGCCACCAGGACTCCTTTTTATTGAGAATAAAAACCCATCAAATCAATCCTGACCCTATAGGACAGCGTGGCTGTGTGCTATGGAGTCGGTTCCAACTCATAGCGACCCTGTACAGGGTTTCCAAGGCTGTAAATCTTAACACGAGCAGAAAGCCTCATCTTTCTCCCATGGAACAGCTGGTAGTTTCGAACTGCTGACCTTGCGGTTCGCTGATCGATTCATAACCACTACGCTATAGGACAGCGTAGAACTACCTAATAGTCTCCAATGAGCAACTGGTGGGTTCAAAACACTGACCTTTTAATGACCTGCCAAGGGCTTTAACTGCTGTGCCACCAGGTCTCCTTTATTGAGAATACTGTCAAACAAACATGTTATGCATATACCAAGCAAACATTATTTCACTAAACATATCTCCTTTAAGACTCATAATTCTGTTAGATGGTTAGTATCAACTCCAACTTGCAAATGAGGTTCAAAGAAATTACACAATTTAACCAAAGTGATAAACCAGGTCTCTTGGGCTCCAAAACTTTTAATGAAATCACTAGTAAATCACTAACACTGCAAAAATGTGCAAGCCAGGCACTACTTATTGAATATCAAATTACCACTCAATTAATTTGATTTAACTGCAGTAATAAGAAGAAAAAAAAATGAAAGCTCTATTAGCTTCAGCTGCATCTTGAAATTATACTGATACAATATTTAATTACTTATTGATTATACATTATAAATTCTCATTGGTTCCAGAGAAGCAAGATACATTTCCCAATTACAAAAGGGACCTTAAATGTTTTCTTCATTCCAAACATGATACCGCTGTCTTACACAGATAACTGTCCTTTTGCATAATGAGTGTAATTATAATCCAAGGCACTGTTTAGGACCTGCAAACTTTGCATAGCTCATTCATTAAACGTGAACTTCCCTAATTCCCTCGGAAATGCTTCCTTCACACATGATCCAGTTCTAGGTCCTTGTGTTTATGCCTCTTTCCTAATTCTTAGGGTTGGCTCAGCAGGGGAAGGGCATGCCACCAACAAACATGTATGGAAACTGACCAGTGGCAGGGACATCATCTAATGCTACCTTGGCTGAAAATGTGAAAGCTTGGATGAAGGCTGAACCAGAGGAACACTAGGAAGGAAGTGATAACTTGAGACAGCAGGTAACACTGCAAGAGGCAACAGGAAGGAAAGTAAGTCCTGCTGGTTGGTGTAGCTCTGTGGGTTAATGCACCAACTGCAAAGCCGTTTGAACTGCAAGGTCGGTGGTTCAAGCTTACCAGCTGGCTCTTCAGAAACTCTATATAGGATCGCTATGGGTCTGAGCCAACTTGATGGCACTTAACAACAACAATATGCTCTGGCAGACTCGAGCATAAACCCTGAAAACACTGTGTCAGAGCAAAAGGACAAACATTGTATAAACTCACTTACATGAAACATCCAGATCAGGTGTTTCACCTAGAGTTCATTAGAGATTACCAGGGACTGGTGGGATAAAGAAATAGGGATGAGGAGGGAGAATAATGCTAAAGGGGCATTTCATAGTACTGACCCTTTTCCCCGGGTATGAGAAAGAAGTGCTTTTGTGTGGTTGTTTTTATTTCCCCAAGTAAATCCTGTGGGTCCTCAGACTACATCAGAAGGATAGTTTGGATTTGAAGTTATTTACTACAGGGTCATTGGGTTTCAATTTGCATCAATATATTTTAGAGAATAAAATGTTTCATATAGAGAAATTTTACAGCAGAAAAGTGGGGGGAGGGTGCTAGAAATGCTCAAAAAATTTACCTACCCAACTGTAACCAACTGTAACTGCACATGCTACCACACAGAATATCAAAAGCTACTTAAATAGCTAGCAGCATTAATCTGAAGTAAAATAATTTAATCTATTAATATAAGCAAATCTTATAAGCTGCTTCTTGAAAACAAAAAAAAAGAATTCAACTTTTCTTTAGTTAACATATATTAGAATTTAGACATTTAACTAGTACTCAGAAACCAATTGGGTTTGGTCAAGTCAGCCACTTTGGTCAAGTCAGCCCATAGGAAAAACACTAGAACTGTTATTTGTAAGACAACAAAAGGAACAATCTAGAAATAACACTCATCAATAACTGTCAGATTAGTAATATCGATTACACCAATCCCCAATGCACGGTTCAATAATATTTCCATGGTGAAAGAATGTTTGTGCCCAAAATGTCTATACTCCATTTTAATCTTGCGCTGAAAGAGTCTGAAGACACACTAAATTAAACAGTGTCAACAAGGATTAGCTAAATTATTAAGTCTCTGAAGAAAAATGCCTATGTCTTTGTAAGCATTACCAATAATTAAAAATCTTTCATCATGGAAGTATCATCCATAATATCACATGATGACAGGATTTGGCTTTCAGTAAGTCTACATCTGTATAATATATCAGCAATATTAATTTCCTAAATTCAGCATATCCACATGTCCATTTGAAAATTAATTTCTAGTTTAAGACTGTTGACTCTTAAAAATTTAATTTATACTTTACAAATCAGGCTGTTAACCTCAAGGTCGGCAGTTCGAAACTACCAGCTGTTCTGTGGGAGAAAGATGAGGCTTTCTGCTCCCGTAAAGATTTACAGCCTCGGAACCCCTGTGCAGGGCCACTATGAGTCGGAACTGACTCCAGGGTACTGAACAACAACAACAGCCATTTTTATCAGCATAAAAACACAACCACTCTTCTTACTGAGAAGTTTAAAGCAATGGAGAATGACTTTTAAACAGTTTATTTTGCTTCAAACACAAATGGCAACATTTTTTTAATTGAAGATTTTTACCAAGTTCTGCAGTCTGATATTGATCAAACACACAATCAAGATACACTGATACCTACTGGTGATTGGAATGCAACACAGAAAGAGCGGTAGTTTAAAAATATGCACCTGGTAACAGAAACCATGCTAAAGATCACGTGAAAGAATGTTGCAAAGCCAACAACGTATTCATTAGAAATATGTTTTTAACAATAACAAAAGGTGACAACACAAGTGGACCTTGTCAGATGAAATATATGGGAATCAAATCAACTACATCTCTAGAAAGAGATGGAGAATTTCAACATCATCAGTCAGAGTTCACATCAGCCAGGAATCGACTGCAGAATGAACCATCCATTGCTTATATGCAAGTTAAACTTGAAGAAAAGCCAAAGTACAAACTTGAGTATATCCCACCTGATCTGAAAGACCACCTCAAGAATAAATTTGATTCAGTCAACACTAATGACCAAAGGTTAACCAAATTGTTATATATATATCAACTGTTTCATATGTTTTATATATATTATATAAAACACCTGTTGGTATATGGAGGGGATTGCAACCATGTAAGGAAGCAAAGTATATGATTTGTTGAATAGAAAGCTGATGATCTGCTCTGTAAACCTTCACTCAATTAATAATAAATGTTTGGGTTTTTTTAAAAGTTTTTTTGAAAAGAACACGAAAAGCAAAGGTCATTTTTAAAAAATGAAGAAAAAAATGAACAAAATGGATGTCAGAAGAGACTGTGAAACTTGGTCTTTAAAATAAAACAGCTACAGCAACTGGAAGAAATGAAGTAAAAAGCTAAGCAGAAGATTTCAAAGGGAACTTTGAGAAGACAAAATAAAAAGTTTATAATGGTGTTAAACCACCAAAAGGAAAGAATGCATTTGACATCTCTCAAATTAAATGACATAAGAGAATATTAAATCTTTGTGTTGCAAAATTCTGAGTGATATAGGAATATATATACAGAGTCACTGTACTAAAAGTAATTGATGTTCAACCATTTTCAACACGTAGCATTTGATCAAGAACCAGTCCAAGCTGCACTGAAGGCATTGGTGAAAAACAAAGTTCTAGAACTGACAGAACACAAATTGAGATGTTTCACCAAACAGATGCAACACTGAAAGTACTCATCTATGCCAAGAAATCTGGAAGACTATCTGACGAACCAACTGGAAGATATCCATATGTATGTCTATTCCAAAGATGGGATGCTCAATAGAATGTATCATTAATATCACACACAAGTAAAATTTTGCTGAGGATAATTCAAAACTCAGTTGTAGAAGTACAGGGAACTGCCGGGAATTTGAAGATTCAGAATAGGACATGGAAAAAGGGATATCATTGCTAATGTCAGATGGTTATTTGTCGAAAGCAGAGAACACCAGAACTGACTTGTTGTTAAGCGCCATCAAGTCAGTTCTGACTCATAATAACCCTATATAGGATTTCCATTTTCTCCTGCAGAGTGGCTGATGAACTTAAAAAATTGTGATCATGCAGAACCAGTTTATAGACCAAAGGGCAGCAGTAGTTCAGAACAAGAGGATGCTACAAAGTTTAAAATCAGGAAAGACATGTGTCAGGATTGTATTCTTTCATGGTGCAAATTTAATATGCATGCAAAGCAATAATCCAAGAAGCTGTTCTAGAAGAAGAAGAAAACAGCATCAAGATTGGAGAAGTCTCATTAACAGGCTGCAATATGCAGATAAAACAACCTTGCTTGCTGAAAGCTATGAGGACTTGAAGCACTACAACCTTCCGTATGAATTACCCTTCAACATCAAGAAACCAAAAATGCTCATAACTGAAGTTGTCAAGGATTTCATTTTACTTGGATCCACAATCAATGCCCACAGAAACAGCAGTTAAAGAAATCAAACAACATACTACATTTGGCAAATCTGCAGAAAAAAAAACACAAAACTCTTAAGAAGCAAATGAGTCACTTTGGGGACTAAGGTACATCTACTGCAAGCTAGACAATGAATAAGGAAGACTGATGCCTTTGATTTATGGCTGGTGTTGAATATACCATGGGACTGCCAAAACAATTAATAAATCTGTCTTTAAAGAAGAAGTACAGCTGGAATGTTCCTTAGAAGCGAGTATGGTGAGACTTCTTCTGACATACTTTGGACAAATTAACAGAAGGAACCAGTCACCGGAGAAAGACATCATGCTTTGGAAAACAGAGGGTCAGTGAAAAACAAGTGTACCCTCAAGGAAATGGACAATGTGGCTGCAACAATTGTTTCAAACCATTGCAGGGATGGCGCAGGTGTTTTGTTCTGTCATACATAGGGTCACTATGAGTTGGAACTGACTGGACAGAACCTAACAATAACACGTCCAGTACATACTCCAGGAGAAAACTCTTGTGGATTGAGTATGTCTTTTCTTTCCTTTGCTACTATATTTAGAGTAATTTTCTACATATTTTTTAATTGACCAAGTAAATATCTCTAGGATAAAATAAAGATAAATTATTCAAATAAGAACATTTCTGAAGTATCTGATAGCAATACTGAAGTTAGAGTCAGAAGACCTGTGTTAGAATACTCACCACTGACAATGGTTATGAAAATAATAATATAAGCTAATAGGTCTGAAGAAATGAAACCTTACACTAAAGTCACACTTCTTAAGAACGTCACATTATCATAGCTTGTCAGAAAAATCTAACTGTAGCCAAGTGTGGGTAAATACAAAATGAAATATTGTTCAATCACATGCACACATTAACATTGTTGTTGTTACTAAGGGCCATCGAGTTAGTTACAACTCATAGTGACCCCACACAGGGTTTCTGAAGAGCAGCTGGTGAGCTTGAACCACCAACCTTACAATTCAAATTGATCTTGCAGTCCAGCGCATTAACCCGCAGCATCATAAGCAAGTATTTTACAACTGACATAAACACTAGGGGGCAGGCTGTTTGTTCGGAATACTGTACCTCTCAAGCAATTCACAGAATCATGAGAAAGAACCCATTGTGAAGGACAAGCACAGGAGTGAAAATTTGGCCCCTGAGAGGAAAGCAGACATAGATGGCTGCAAGGGGCAAAGGCACATGGGTTTTCACCTGCAAAAAAGAGAAAAGTCTTGGTGAATCGAAAACAACAAGAGTTATGATGTTATTGCCCTCCCCCCAATACTTGGAAACACAAGTATCAAACACAACTACTTTACTCTTCCCTAGGGTCATTTTTCAACATAAAACTCTTAAGAGGGAAAAGTTACTTGCCCAAAGTTACAGATTATGAACAAACAGCAGAAATATGTCTCCTTGGCTGACCTAAAAGATCAATTTCCTTTTGCATTAAATGAAACCAAGTTATGTGTTTGCTAAATAGCTTTGACATTTACCTACTCTTGTCCAACATTTGGTTAGATAACAATCCTTTATTCCCTACTGATGGTATCTTTGTGTCTCTGTTCCTTGAAAAAATATAAGGGGGTCCAAGCTCATAGGATGTGCTCTAGATGCTAAATATTCTTCTTACATAGATTTTATTAAATTGCTTCAGCCATTCACTAAGCAAATGTTAAGCATTCACTTAACATTAACTGGTCACCAGATACCATTCTAAGTACTAGTGACACTGTGAACATGAAGCACCTTGTAGCAAATGGATTGTGTGTGTGTATGTGTATGACTTCAGAACGTGATGAAAAAGAGCAAAAGAATTATGAAAGGGAGAGCAGCTATTTTAGCTATGATGGTCAAAAGCACCTCTCTAACATGTTAAAGTGACACCTGGGCAGAATCCTAAGTGATATGAAGGAACAACTCATGCAGAGATCTAGAGGAGGAAAATTCCCAGCAGCAGGTAGAGTTAGTACAAATGTTCACATCTGGAAAATATACTAGTTCCTAAAACATAATTAAATCTGATATGGTGAGAAGAGGCTAAGAGGTCAGAGTGGTCAGATTTCAAGGAGAGACGATTAGGTGAAAACTAAATGTGTTATTTCTTTCTCACTAAGAAAGAATACTAGGAAGGCCAAAATTTTCAATCACCTAGTCACTTCATACCCTATGATAATGGGCAGAGTAGAGCACCTCTAGGACAATAGTGCTGTAATACATAAACTGGTAGAGGATCTGAAAGACTATATGATCTATGCTCTCAGTCATCCGTTGAGGAAACAGTCTCAGAGCAAGGTCAAAGAGGAAACTGATTAAATCACTCTATAAATTACTCCATCTCAATATGTTGTTTTGACATCAAGTTCGATTTTCCATGGAAAATATAAGTAATGTAAATGTTAGGAATGGGAAATTGTGGAGTGGGGTATTCATTAAAGAAGAAAAGAAAAGCTATTCTCAAACAAAATGGTCTGCAACAACAGGGTACATTGGTATTCTTCAAGCTACTGAAGGAAAGATGTCTTTCTGTATCCTTACTAGGCGGTTGTTTTACAGGATGAACTGCAGCAATTCCAAGGGGCTGGTGAATGTTATAAATTATGACTGACTGGTTCCTCCCATTCCACTTGTTGGCTTGTATAACTCGATGAGAGTAACGGTCAGTCCAGTACACAGAATCTTCAAAAAGAGTTATGGCATGGGGATGCCGCAGAATCTGTGAGGCACAAAAGAACAATGAAAACTCACCTAGTCCCATAACAGAATACAAAAACATGTCCATAGAAAAATGCAAGTAAGAGAAAATGGAATTTTTCCACATACTTTATGAAGCCCCTTAGTACATGGCAGGCTATGAGTTAACTGAAAATTTTAAATGTAGCTGAATTATTTATTTTTAGATTAACATAATTTTGAAAGATAGCAACAAACCAGCAAAATCACAAGAGCATGAGTCCTTTCTGGACAAGTTACGATCTAACCATGAACTATTATTACTGTTAATAATACAGGATGGATTGTCTCTCATTGGATCAACCTGGTAATGACTGTTAGATTAATTTCTTACATAGACAATGTTTTCTTGGATCTGTTTCTATAGGAACCACTACTGTAATTTCAGTTTTTCTCACTACCAACTTACCAAATCACTGGCTATCACCTGACTCCGATGATTCCCATTGTAATCACAAAAGTCTATGTAATCAAGATAGGCATCCATGAAATAGATCAGTCTGTTGGGATAGTCGATAGTTAAGCCATTGGGCCAGAAGATCTTGTCCTGGACAATGATAGTACGCATACTGCCATCCATGCTGGCTCGCTCAATACGAGGGTGATGGCCCCAGTCAGACCAGAACAATAGATGGTCACTGTAAAAAGAAACTTGTTACTTATCATAGGAAACATGTTTCAGTACGAAAATGACTATCATTCAAAACAAAAGAACATCATACTTAATGGTCATCTTTAGTTCAGAATATCTGAGTGTCACAAAGTAAAACTGCAATCATAATCCAATCACTAGCCATCTAGGTGTATTAATAATGTTCCTAAAACACACAATTCAAGAGTGTATACAATCCACAGACTGTTGATTTAGAAAAACGCCATCTGCCTTGGTTTTTCTACCCTGACTTATTCGTCTACCCTGTTGCTGTTGAGTCAATTCCGATTCATAGCAACGTGTATCGCATTTCCAAGGAGCGGCTGGTGGGTTTCAACTGCCGGCCTTGCGGTTACCAGTCCAGTGCTTAATCTACAGCGCCACACCTGACGGCTCAAGTCAAGGAAGCATTTTAAAGCAAAACAAAACAAAACAAAATGTCTTACTTCCTTCTGGGATCTAATGCTAGTCCTCTTGGGTTTGTTACATTTTCACTGATGAGCACAGTCCTGTGGCTCCCGTCTATTTTAGAAACTTCGATTGTTTCCAGAGCATAGTCTGTCCAGTATAAATTGCGACCCACCCAGTCTACTGCAATACTTTCAGTCACGGTGATACCACTGTCAAGTACCTAAAGATAAGAGTAAATACAGTGAGCAAACACAGAAGTTACAGGAAAATCTAGAAAAGGGCACTGGATTAGCTATCAAATCAGCATGCCAACAATATTTTCTGTGAAAAATATGCCAAGATTTTATAGAATTGAATAATCTTGTGATAACTTTTAGATACTTTCTAGATTCGTATGTACTTTCATTTTTATCTTAAAATTAAGCTTCTGAAATTAAGGAAAAACTGTATCTGACCACCATCAAGAGTCAACTTTACAATGTGGGTTGAGAAACATAACTAACTTACACTCCTCTGAGCTTTCTTTTCTTCTCATCTACTAGAAATGTTTGCAGAGACACTGTGAAGTTTCAGCATCAGCAACCATACTGTTCCCCAAGACACCCACAGCTATGAACATCCAGCCTCGGGAGGATGATATTCAGAGAACATGAGAGCTATCCAGAAAGTAGGGTCTCTCTTACTAGTGAATTATAGCAAATTAAATAAAGCCAATAGAACAAGATGAAAGAAGTACTTACTACTCTTCTGTCTGTTCCATTTTGAAAGGCACTCCAGATTTTGTCCTGAGAGACATCAGACCAAAATATACGACCACTGACTGAATCAAAATCAATAGCCACAATGTGAGACCCATTTCGGACAAGTGAAGAGATACTGTGGATCTGCGTGGTGATATTGTCAGCAACAATTTGGTTTTGACTTGCCACCAGTAACAGTAGACTGTTAGGTGCTGTCGAAGAAGAAAATGCAAAACCGGCAATGATTTTGGATTAAAAGACAATTAAAGTATCTTAAATATTTGATATAATATTTCTGATAGCAAAAGTAAGATATATTAACACAGTTATGGGAGAGAAAAAAAACTCTAGCTCCTATGAGAATATTGTTACAAATTTTCTTTCATGAGTATTCAAAATATGCCCTTTCCTAATCTTCCTTCAATTACACTAAACACCAATGTAGAGTAAAATATATTTGTATTTGACTATATATGCAATGCTCCATTTTGCTCTTATCTCCCTTACCAGATTAGATTGTAGGTCTCTTGATAGCAACAAACACATCTTAAATGTTTTTGTTTTCCCATGGGCACTCAGCTATGACAGAGACTAGTCTCTCTCTCAGAATACTTTCTCTTATTCTTCTTACTAGTAGTAATCCACTGCCATTGAGTCTATTCCCAGTGGTAGACAACCTCTTACTCTGCAGTCACTGATGGGTTTGAACCACCAACCTTGCTGCCCAATGCCTAACCAACAGCTGGGGATATGGCCAGCCAGGTAAAGATACTTCTGTCTCTTCTTGTAGGTTGGAGTCATCACATGACTGAGTTCAGACCAATGGCATGTGAGCAGAATGTTAATGTCAGACCCTACTTTCTCTTTCTGAGAGAGGACAAAGAGTGTAGCTATAGTGTTGGATCTCTAGAAGGAACCACATGGTAAGGGTAACAGACGAGCTCTATTCCCCGACTGCTACTTGTAAAAGAAACCAACTTCAGATCTCTTTAGTTGCTCATCTTAAAGCAGCTAAGTCAATATCCTAATGCACAGTTTAATCATTTGCATATATGTGTATAGTAGCAATTAATTGAATTCATTAAATATAATTAATTGAATTCATTAAATATAATGCAGGAAGTATTTGTTCATGGTGATATGGAAAAGGTGTTTGTTATACAAGTCAGTACTGGCTCATAGCAATCCTGTATAGGGTTTCCAAGGAGCGACTGGTGGGCTTGCCGACATTGCTTATCCTACAGCACCACACCAGGACTCCACAAATTGACTGGTATCATTGATATTATTAAACTGTACACCTGAAAAAATTTTGAATTGGCAAATGTGTTATATAAAGAAGTAATATATATAATAAATTATATCTCCAAAGGGCACATTCTGCAAGTCTGGCTCCTGCCTGAGTGGGTTTTTTTGTTTGTGTGTTTTTTAAAAAAAGCTAAAATGGATAAAGAGAAATACTTTTAACTGATGGTATATGGAGAGGATCATATTCAATGTAATGAAACAAGTTGTATGAATTGTTGAATGTGAAACTGATGGTGTGCCCTGTAAACTTTCACTCAATCCACAATAAAAACCTTAAATTAAAAAGAAAATAATATAAAAACAATTGTATACATGCTATATTGTTTCAGCCTTGCAACAACAAAGATACTTCTCCTAGAGAAATTCCAATGAAACAGTTTGTTCTGCAATTTAAATAAACCATAGTTTAAGACTATGAATCCTATAAGAAGATGTAAAAAATTGAGGCTTAGGAAGGTTATATAAACTGTCCAACAAGAGTCCAGTCTATCTAACACCTAATCAACATTGTCAAATGCCTTCATGTGACATACGATCTTAAGTTCTGGGATGTGCTGTTGAATTGACTAGTTAGTTCCCTTTCAAGTTCAGTTATTACCTTGAGCTCTGCACGACCTCCCATCACCTTCTAACATGTAGCCTGTATCACACCAGCACCGGTAAGAACCTCTCATATTGTGACAGTGCTGGCTACAAAAGCCTGGAAAATCACATTCATTGACGTCCTCACAGGTCTTAGAATCATTTGCCAGCAGGAATCCTGATGGACACAGGCACTGAGCCCCAAATGGCCCTTGAATACATTCATGAGTACAACCAGCATTGTTCTCTGAGCAGCTCTCCTGGTCTAGATAAGAAAGAGAATCACAAAGCGGAAAAGTCAAGAATCTTTGCATCTTTGATTCATTCTGAGGTAATATTTGCATACAGTTTCATGCCTCCTTTAATGTGAGGCCATGATAAGAGGTAAGAGCAGCATTCACTTGGAGGGACTCCACAGGCTTTTCAGTGTCTGCTCTGATTTGCCTGAGAATTCACTATCCTTCAGATCTACTGGACTTAGGCTACCTTCGGCACCACAACCCTCTCTTATAGCTCTTTTTAACGCAATGACATAACCTTGGAGGGGAATTTTTGACATCAAGAAACACAATTATTATTGATAAAGCATGCAAATAAACTTTAATTGCTTCCCAGTTGCTTTCTCTGTCATTCTTCTACCTATATGGGGCTTAGACATTTAAGAGAAAGAACTAGAAGATCAATGGAAGGGGAAAGGTTAACTGGAACATTAGAGGGCACAGATTCACTAATATACCATCACTCCTTACTTTCAGCGCCAAAATGGCAAAAAAAATCACCTAAAGAGAGTTCATATTCCTGGAGATACAAATGCCCTCTATTTCCATGTATAAGTCATGATACAGGACATGCACTAGAATGGGAGGTAAGTCAAGATAAGTAGGACATATTCTGCACAAACACAAAACAAATAAAATCTTAAGAATCAAATGCTTTACAATCATACCTGGCTGTGGTTCATCTGAGAATGGGCATTGATTAAAGAGGAAAGAGAGAAAGGACAGTCATTAGGATTATGTGCCAATCACAGCATTTGCAATCACAGCAAACAAAAACCCCCAGAATTCATTGGTTCTGTGGAAAGTTCTTATTGAAATTAGAAAATATTAAAGTTAGAAAAATATACAAATTACAACCAGTAATCAATCTAATGGCATTGTTTAGTCTCATTTTTCTAATCAATGGCATAGAAACAAGTAAGAACACATAACCAAGTGCAAAGAATTTAATGAGAAATATGATCTGGTGATGATTTATTCAAATTTCATTAGAGTTAACTTACATGGATCTCAACTCGAACTGAAATTTCTTCCTAAAAAGCTACATGGTGACTCGGACAATGGTGGCACTTACCAGGCTACCACTCAGAATGAATTTATGGCCAGTAAACTGTTGTCAAGAAACTTACTGCAGACTGGGGACTCGTCTGCCCCACCGGGGCAGTCAGGGACAGAATCACACACTGCGCTCAGATGCACACAGATGCTATGGCCAGGGCACTGCCATTGCCCACTGGGACAATGGAAGGCCTGAGTAGGGCAGTCCTTCTCATCACTCATATCCCTGCAGTCATTGTCCCCATCGCAGAGCCACACTTTGTAGATACAGTTTCCATTGTCGCAGAGGAAATGAGATGAAGGGCAGGTCTTGGGGAGGCAGCCCTGGTGCTCATCAGATCCATGGATACAGTCTGGATGCCCATCACACTCCCAGCTGTCTGGGATGCAGGCACCATCTGCTTGGCACTGAAATTCATTTAGGTGGCATATACCAGGAGGCCGGGTTGCTGGGAGGAAAGCATTTGAAAAATAAGTTTGTGCATGTAACTCATAATCCCTTTTATAGACTAGATTCCAAGAACATGATTTTGGATTAATAGTATGTCTGAAACAAAATCTGAAATAACATAGGATCTTTTCCTGTGCTGTGTTACATAGCCCTCCTTGCATCCTCCATCTAGAAGCACGTTCTTTTCTCTGGTCGCCCATAAAAATGATATCTGTACTATTTTAAGACCCTTATATGATCTCTCTTACTAAGTCATATATAATTCTAAGGACTCTAAGGACAAGGACCATATCTTAGCAAGAATTCAACAAATAATAATTGTGAATTCATTAGAATCAACTCCAAATATAGCTTAGTACCATTTTTATACCTGTCTACGATTTGGCCTCCAATTGAGGTATCCAGAAATCAGTAACATTGGATTTGATAGGGAAAAATTAGCAAGAATAAAAATACTTGAGGAAGAGTTTGACTAGGAAACTTGCTCAATATAAAATCATTTGGTAATTCCTACAAAGTTTTACTGTACATTCAATACTGTATTCCTTTGAGATAATTTAGAGAGATTTTGGCTATAATATCCATGTTGTTAAAAATGAAATAATCCCTTCATCTGAGGCATGCTATGTACATGATACTTACGGCAGTCCATCTCATCAGTGTGGTCATAACAGTCAAAAACACCATCACAATGGTTTACACTGCTAATACACTGATCACCACTGGCACATTTGAACTGAGAAGCAGTGCAGTTGAATACTAGGGAGGAAAGAGAAAAGCATTAGGAATCAGCTTGGGTGAATGAGGAGACACTGAACATTTTCTAAGTATCAGATATAAAAACAAATCAATCTGCTTACCACAATCCACCTCATCAGATCCATCTACACAGTCTTTGTCCCCATCACAGACATAAGGCAGGGCAATACACCGATGGTCAGGACATCGAAACTGATTAATGTCACACGTCTCTATAGCTTCTAAAGTCATCCAAAAATAAATCAAATAACAGTTTATTTCTTGTTCAATGGTTACCAGAACTAAACCAGAAAAAATGTTAAATAACTACAAAAGTTATCTCAGTTGTACAATTCAAAATCAAGACAACTTTTGGAAGCAGGAGTAGAAAGATCATAAACAGAACCTGAAACTGATTACACTTTGAAAAATAAACCACTTGGAGTGCACAGAGGACAACGTTGTGAAAACCAAACACCTGCTAAGGCTGGGGGCTCAGGATCAGAGTCCCTGAGGACACTAAGGTCAATTGATACAACACAGTCCATAAAAGCAATGTTCTACATCCATCTTTGGTACCTTAGCTACTAAAAAGCCCGTGAGCAGTCATCTAAGATGCAATAATTGGTCTTTCCCTGTCCAGAGGATAGAAGAATGATAAAAACAGAAGTCCCATGTAAGCAATTAGTCCATTGGACTAATATAATAGACCATGTGAACATCAGTATCCATGACCCTGAGACCAGAAGTTTAGATGGTACCTGGATACCACAACCAACAGCTCTGAAAGGGATCATACTAAAAGTTTCCTGATACAGTAAAAATCCTGAATAGAATGGGTGAAAATGTGGAACAAAACTCAAAAAGACCAGGCTTATCAGTTGGCTAAATACTGATGGGACCCCCAAGACTCTTGTCATCTTTGTGATCTAGAGCTGAACTCACCCCGTGGCACTTTTTTTCAACCAAACAATAGGCAGGTCTGTACAGGAACAACAGTACTAGGGAGGTATGGACACCACAGAATGTTTAACCATTTGAGATCAAAAGGTCAGCATTTACCCAAGGACAAATTCAGCAGGGTTAGGAAGAAAGAAGGATACATGATTGTAAACAATGAGTTGAAACAAAATGTGGATGAATTGTTGATTAGAAAACTGATGATCTGCTCCCAATTTAGTAGACAGGAAGAGCCTCCATATGTAGATCATCAAGGAACCAAGGAATATTGTGGCTACAAAAACTGAAAGAGACAAGGCTCTTTCCCCAGAGCCAACAGAGAGAAAGTCTTCCTCTATAGTCAGTGCTATAACTTTGTACTTTCAGTCTCTGTGGTAAATACATTACTATTCCATCAAGCCCAAAAAGAAGAGGAAAAATAGAACACACTTAAAATGTTCTTTAACAGTGACAACACCTCATAAACACTACTTATGACCAAAGCTAAACAATGGAGCCCAAATGGGCAGTATAGAAGGTATAACCAACATGCCTAGTAGTAACAGTGTTTAGACAGATCACAATGACCACATTTCATCCAAAGTCTAACAAAATAATTCTAAAGAAAAGGCCAAGTTCCTACTGATAAAATATAATCTTGAAGTCAGATGTGCTAGCTGCTCCAATCACATTATGATTCAGCCAGGAGGGGTCTTAAATCTTATCTACCCCAAAAGAAAAGTGACTTGACTACTCTTATGAACAAGAAGTTAGCCCAGGGAACTTTGCTCTGATGGCAGACATGACAACAAGCACCAAGCAAAAAGGAAATCAAAACTGGGAAGATGGTGGATACGATGGCTGGAAATTTAAATTCTTTGTGCCTCATATTCAACTGCCATTTTGCCTGTATCAAACGGAAAGAAAAAACAATAGCATAATTTCTGGCGATATATATATATATTGTTTTAAATATCTGAAGAATTAGTTAAGGATTTTTCATTTCATTTTGTTAATGTTTTGTTTTTTGTCATTTTTATCTAGATGTTTGTCATTGTATTTTTTCCATAGGTCTCTATACTGTGGGAGACTCTAATATGCACCCTGTATGCAGGTAAGTGCCTTTGTTTTTATAGCCTATTGGTACAAGCTATACAATTGACAGATGGAATCAAGATGGCTGACTAAGATGCGATGCAAACTGTGTGACGCTTACTGGAAAGGCCTCTTTCCTAAACTCACCAATCAAGGAAAAGCCGTTTTAAGACTTACCACAGTTCTTTTCATCAGATCCATCCCCACAATCATTATCGGTGTCACAAACCCAGCTTCTCGAGATACATCGGTTATTATCACAGGTGAACTGGTTCTCCAGACAGGAAACAGGTCTTTGGGAGGGACAGTTGTGCTCATCGCTGCCATCCTCACAGTCATTGTGCTTGTCACAGCGCCAGAGTAAAGGGATGCACTGCCCAGAGCCACAAGTGAATGCTGAAGACGCACAGGTATTATCTACAACAAAGCCAAATGTGTCACTAACACGTTAGCTTTTACGGCTTGTTGTTCTGGGGGGGGAGGGCGGTGGCAGTGGTAAGGGGTTGACTTCATTACACTGGACAATTGTTAGTTGCTATTGAGTCCATTGTAAGTCATGGTGACCCCATGTGTGCAGAGTAGAACTGCTACACAGACTAATCAAGACAGTCAAGCATCTTAGTATCATTTCCCCTCTTCAGACTATGCCTCTATCCCTGTCTGTATCACAGAGCCCTGGTGTTCCAAGGTTGAGTATGCATCACTATTTACCTCTGCCCCATTTAGCCCATGTTCCCTTATCTACCTTGTTCTTCCGCCTCCTCTCCCTTTCATGTGCATTGCCCTCCCCAACACGGGAACAATAATGTGTCTTTCAAGGTACCTCTGAGTGGGTTTGAACAAGATCATCATCAACATTATTACTGGCTGACATTTTTGTTTCATACCATATAGTTCTTACATATATTTTCCCTTCTACTCCTCCTAAGAGTACTATGAGGTACATACAGTTATCTGAAAAAAGTGAGGCTTTAAGAAAATTAGGAATCTGTCCCAAGATTCAAACTAATTTGAGTGTACTTCCTCCAATCATAATTTCCAACGCAGCCAAAGAAACCTTGGAATTGTGCATTTGGAACAACGCAAATAGGTAAAATTTGCACTCTTGGAAATTGGAAGATGATAGACAAAAGGAGAAAAACAATTGAGAAAAATTAGACAAATGGACACCTTTTCAAATCTATCATTCTTCTTTCTCTCCAAATAGACAGGTTATTATTACTGCTAATCTCATCCTGATAAACACTGCAAATAGCATCTGCATAGGCTGGTGGTTATGTGCC
>NW_006408617.1:11017614-11046558 GCF_000296735.1 Chrysochloris asiatica
ATGAGAGACGAAGTTTGGCCATCTTGGCCTCTAAGGAGCACTCTGGCTGCACTTCTTCCAAAATAGATCTGTTGGTTCTTTTGGCAGCCAATGGCACTTTCAATATTCTCCTCCAACACCATTTCTCAAAAGCATCAATTCTTCTGCAATCTTCCTTATTCACTGTCCAACTTTCGCAAGCATATGAGGTTATTAAAAATACCATGGCTTGGGTAAGGCACAACTTAGTCCCCAAGTTGACATCTTTGCTCTTCAACACTTTAAAAAGGTCTTGTGCAGCAGATTTTCCTAATACAATATGTCGTCTGATCTTGACTGCTGCTTCCATGAGTGTTGATAGTTTATCCAAAAAGAATGAAGTCCGTGACAACTTCAATCTTTTCTCCGTTGGTACGAATATTGTTTATTGGTCCAGTGGTGAGGATTTTTGTTTCAGAATATCAGAAAGATGCAACACTTATAGGGTTAGCAAAACTGGATGGAGTCTTATACTTTTATACACTCTGAGTGATAGGAACACAAAACTATCAGGAGCTATATTAAATAATAACTATTTAAAGGGAAAAGAAGCTACTATATCAAATAAATACATTCATGCTTACCAGTTTGTGTGTCAGCATCATATGACTTCAGATGCATTATGTTACTGATGCCCTTTCGGATGAAGGTCAGAGCTCCGCCATCAGTTTTCCTAACTCGAACAATTGCACCTAGTCTCCAGTCAGTAAAGAATAGATGTTCTAAGAAGAAAGAGAAGTCACTGGTATTTTTAGTCACATATAAATCCCTTGGGAAAATAAAACAGGCTAATAAAAACATGAGAATCTTCTTTGCCTCTCTGGAAACCTATATAGCAGGTTTCAGATTTAGGCAAGTATGTATGGAGTCCTGTGTTTGTAAATCCTTCTACAGAGCATTAGATAGGACATCATAAGACATAATGCTGAAGCATGGACCTGCTGGGTGTTCACAGGCAAATAATAAGCCACTGGAGGACTGATTTTTCCCGTTGTGAAACACTGCCCAGTCCTACGCCATCCTTACAATCGCTGTTACTCTTCAACCCATTGCTTCTGTCACTGTGCCAATCCATGTCACTGGTCTTATTTTGACTAATGCAGTTTAAATTGTCTTAACACTTCATGTCCTTCAGGTTTATCCGTAATGAAAACTTATCACAATTTTTTCCTCTGTATTTGGTGCTGGTGGCTGTATGTTGTTGAGTCTAGTCCAACTGAGTACTTTTGGTATGGTACTGTAGGATAAACACTAGATTGATTGTTCAATGCAAGCTTAGTGGTTCAAACACACCAGCCCAGCTGCTCTGGGTTGTTGCTATAAGTCAGAACTGACTGAGCAGCACTAACAACAAAAACAAATAGGATTTCTGAGGCTGTAAATCTCAGCCTCATCTTTCTCCTGCTCAGCCCAACACGTCACACACTACACCAGTAGCGCTCCTCCTTTGGAATCCATAACCTTCTTAGCTGACCTCTCCTCCTTGAATTTATCTGGTCTAGCAAATCTCCTAGGAACCAGTATTCTAATAAGACTAAGGCAAATGTGTTATTACTGAGAGAGAACTGGTCTGAAGCCATCCACTGATCACAGAGACATGCTTAACTACATTTTGTTTAGAGTTAACCCATGGTGCATGAGCTCATGATGTATGACTCCAGTAGCAACCATTTCTCCATCTCTATGCCTAATTCATCCTTGCATTTACTAAGGAGCTCTGGTAGCGCAGTGGTTACAAATCGGGCTATGAACTGCAAGGTTCGCAGTTTGGAATTACCAGCTGTTCCGCGGGAGAAAGATTAGGCTTTCTGTTCCCATAAAGATTTATTGCCTCAGAAACCCTGTAACAGGGTCACTATGAGTCAGAACTGATTCCACAGTACATAACAACAACAACAACTATACAGCTTGTGTACCAAGACAACCAGAAAGCCTTATCTTTCTCTTGCATAGCAACTGGTGGGCTTGAACTGCTGACCTTGTGGTAGTAGTCCAGTGCTTATTCTACAGTGCCACCAGTGCTCCCCCAGTATGTGCAAATTGGTAGGTTCAAAAACTATTGCAGTGAAAAGATGCAGACTTTCTATGTCATTGAGCAGTAACAGAACTTTCTATAATAAATTCACAATGAAAAGCAATGAAACTAGCTATTACTATTATTTTGAAAATGTTATGCTTTCATACTGATGAAACCAAAAGATACTCAAATTGCATTTTTATTCAATCCCAAACATTCCAGCATTGAGCAGAAAAAATTTAGCATTCTTATAATGGTCCTGTGTAACACCAAATAGCATGTGTCTGACACGACTCATGAAAAGGGAGTGAATGCTTGGGGGCCACAGGGAGGACGTGAGCATTTATATCATCAAGAATCTCACAAGCACTTTAAAATATGTTTCAGTACTGTGTGCTCCTCCACAGAGAGTGTAGAGCAGAGTGTACTATGAGCAATTCTCATTAACTAGTCCTTCAATTTGATGACAGTGGGTAGGTTTCTTTTAACCCCTTCAGTCTGGAGCTTTTAGTGCAGTGCTGTGGATTAACGCGCTGGACTGAAAAGTCGTTTGAACTGCAAGGTCAGCAGTTCAAGCTCACCAGACGCTCCTTGGAAACCCTATGCAGGGTCACTATAGGTCAGAACTGACCAAACTGCACTTAACAACAACAATCAAACCATATACTTCATGGTGACAGGGCAGTCTTATCTTGACAACTAACAACAGCATGCCTACACAATTGTTGCTGTAGTTTCCCAGACATCTATGCTTCCCAAGAAGATCTATTTTGTTCTTGAGAACGATGAAGTGGGGGATTTATTTGAGCCCCTGTTTCCTCATGAGATATTTATAGAGCACATGGGATGTTGAACCTACAAAGTACTATACCCATATAAGTTGTTGCTGTCATTATCTAAATGTATTCAAAACAAAACACCCAAAGGGAAATATCCCCTAGATAAAGCAACAGATAATCTAAACATGTTCTATATAGCCTATTTAATATCATCAGTGTAATTTTTATTTACTGAAATGACCAGCTTTTCTGGAGTTGTGAGAAGATGAGTTTTATTGCTTCAACACTTACCTCCAAAGACAGTAAGTCCAAATGGATGAGTCATCTGCTCTATGTGGCCCAAAGATCTTCTGTCTAAACCATCAAAGTTGCTGTGCTCAATTTTATCAAAAAAGGCATCTACCCAGTACAATCGTAAAGCACTAAAATAACAAAATACTTAGTTAGATGTTGTCCAAAAACTAACAAGGCATTCAAAAACAGTATGTTTAGTTGACACGTTTATTAACACTTTTACACTTCCCAGAAACATAACTACTTCCTTAAAGTGAGTTTCAGTCAATTGTCTTAAGAAATTTAAAGTTTCATTATTCCTCCTGAAATCATTAAGTTAAAAAATATGCTGGTAATAATCTATGTTTAAGAACCCCAAGTGAAGCAAAGATTAAACATCCAGCTGCTAACTGAAAGGCTACCTACCAGTTCGAACCTATCCAGGAATCCTCAACAATCTGCTCCCATAAGATTTTGTTGTTAAGTACTGTGGAGTAGGTTCCGACTCATAGTGACCCTGCACAGGGTTTCCGAGGCTGTAAATCCTTATGAGAGCAGAAAGCCTCATCTTTCTCCTGCAGAACAGCTGGTAGTTTCAAACTGCCAACCTTGAGGTTAGCAGCCCGATTGGTAACCACTATGCTACCTGAACTCCTAGAAAACCCTATAGAGCAGTTCTATTTTGTCACAGGCGTCCTGGGGTGGCGCTGTAGGATAAGCACTGGACCGCAAGATTGGTCTGAACTGCAAGGTCAGTGGATCACACTCACCAGCTGCTCCGCAGAAACCCTATGCAGGGTCACTATGATCAGAACCAACTCGATGGCACTTAGCAACAACAACTATATCACATTGGGATCACTGTGCATTTCTTCCCTTTCAATCTCCAAAAACGACTTCATCATTTAATGTTTATAACTATCTTGTACTTTAAAAATCTTCCCACCCAGATGCATGTAAGATTGATTCTAAAGTTTCCTATCCTCAAGATTTACCCTGTAAGAAATCATATATAATCAGCAAATCCCTCCTAATACGGTTTGGGATTTACCTCCTCCATACTGACCTTCCATGGAGCTCTGGTAGCATAGTGGTTACGAATCGGGCTGCTAACCTCAATGTCAGCAGTTCGAAACTACCAGATGTTCTACGGGAGAAAAATGAGGGTTTCTGGTCCCATAAAGATCTGCAGCCTCAGAAATCCTGTACAGGGTCACTATGAGTTGGAATCGACTCCACGGTGCTTAGCAACAACAACAACCTCTCTACTAGTGCCTATTAATTCTGGTTCCCTTAGCAGTGTCCTAAGAATATTCATGAATGCATTAGACTTATTCCCAGAAGTAACTGGCCAACTGTTTGTGTCCTTCAGTCACCTCCTTTAAAAAGAACAGGCAAGGAAGTACTAGTTTTCTCACTCCCTCATACTACCCCTGCATGCCTCAGATGTGTTCCATAGTAAAAGGGAACTCAGTAATGTGGATGATTTCTACTTACCTCCAATCTATGGCCAATCCATTGGGCCATCCAAGAGTAGTGTTCACTATAGGTGAGGCATGAGATCCATCACTCCACGCTCTCATAATTTTAGCAGGGCGGAACCAATCAGTCCAGAATATATATCTAGAAAATTAGGCAACAGATCAAGAACATTACTGGGACAAGCCACATGACTTAGACATATTTAACACAAACACAGATTCTCCAGAGTCTTGCTGCAATGAATTCAATTGATCTCTATACGGTATTATGCTTTGTGGGCTATTAGTTTACTTCTTAATTTCAAGTTCCACTATCAACATGTGACCAAATGTGGCATACACTAATTTTTTTATTCCGAAATTTGTTTAGGGAACAAAAGTTGGACTACTGTGGTTAAAAATAAATAAATAAAAAGAACTAGTATTCCTGCCTCAGTTCATTAATGTTGTAATCGTTAACTGATGATGAGGGGAAAAAGTTTAACGAGTAAAAAAAAAAAAAAAACATGCAAAGATAACACATGGTTATTTTAAAATTTCACTCAAATGGGGGAAATATTATGGTTCCATTCACTCTAGTGGGGTTTTTTTTAATTGCCCAGGCGATTCTGGCATCTACAGCAGAGATTTTAGGACCTAAAGCCATTAACATGACGTTACATGTCACATACTTATTATCGTTAAAAGAAGCCTATGTAACAAAACACATTTCAATATTTGTGAATGATACAACCAAGATCTCTGTCTAACCATCTTCCATATGAAATTTATAAATGACCAGGAAAAAATATTCATTCCTGAAGGGGTGCAAAAAATTCATGGGAGTTCAAAGAAATTCCATGATCTTTAATTCCATTTCTCCATAAACTTTTTGAAGTCCCCTTGTGCAAGGCTTATACATCCAAATCAATATAAAATCTTACTTGAGGCCTCTTTATTATCATTATTATTATTATTAAAAGGGAACTCCTATACATCGTCACTATGAGTCAGAACTGACTTCGACAGCACTTAACAACAACAAAGAGTGGCAAATAGATAAATGTAGGGAAAAGAGCCTTTTACTCTTTCAAAAGAGACTTAGAATTCAAAATTAGTCATTTTAAATGAAGGTATGATTAGTAAAGGAATTCAACTATGTTCAAAAACCAAATGCCAATTATTTCTTCCATAATTTTGATGTCTCTCAGTGGAGAGGTTTCTCAAAAGATAGGCCTGACAATCGACATCAGAAAAGGTAGCCACCATTTGTAAAATATATGGGGCGTATGAGTCTGTGGAAAAGTCCATCATCTTTCAATGCCATTTTTCCATGAACTTTTAAAAGCCCCCTGAGTTGGAACCAATGCAATCAGAAAGTGGTATAGTGACAAATGGTTGTTTTGCTTTTTGGCATATCATTTTACACAAAGAGACACCGGTTTTACGGTCAGGCCTAAATTTGGATACTCCCTATCGCTTGGTCCTTAGCCAATCTATTTTCTCTGAGCCTCAGACTCTCTTAATGAGTATTATACATAAACTAGCTTCTGGGTTAGATGAGATAATATATATAGAATGCTCACTACATGCTGCTCAATTCAGATTTGTTCTAAACCAATACATTGGTCACCAAATTTAAATAAGCACCAAAAATGAATACTGTAAACTGCTCTGTTTTTACTTGTTTCATGCTACCAATTATTGAATAGTGAAACATGAAACTCTGTAGTCTGAAAGACTTTTTAATCTGAAAACTACCAAGCGATTAAGCAAGTTTTGCTAGGCTTTATACCAATACATTAAAGGAGAGAAAGAATTTGAGCCTTTCCTGATAATTCTGTGCATAATCTTTCCTTTCCTACTGAATCTGTATCACATTGCTCAGTCCTCTGCAATTTGTAGAAAAACCACACAGGACTGAGAAAGCTGAAACTTAGAAGCAGATAAAGTGATTAGTTTATGCTAGAGGAATAGCATTGAAAGTGACTTCAATTTATACAATTCAATCTTCTATTTGCTGAACTTGCCAAATCCCTGTGGCATCACATTTCAATGATTGTAAAAGCATACAGTCTTTCCAAATGCTTATGAAAACGTGATCACACTTACCCCATGATAGGATGAACAACGATTGCTCGTGGGTTATTTAAATTCTTGACTATTTCTCGTCTTGATTTATCAGCTAACCTTAGGACACTGATAGACCTGTAGGAAGCTTCTGTCCAATAGAGATTCTTGGAAATCCAGTCAAAAGTCAAACCTTCAACATTTTCCACCCTGTTAGCTGTGAGAATTTCTCTTCCTGTTAAGTTAAAACATGGACACGGTTTAAATGAAACATATAAGACATGTATTATACTACTTCACATTTAAATTTTATATCAGTAACATATATGGAATTCTTAAGGGAAAAAAAAAGAATATTGAGCAAACAACATGAAACATGAGGTAAACCCGGAATCTGATTAAGAGTTTGGATCTCAAAAAATGGATACGATGCTGATAAACAGAGCCAGGTGGGCTGTGGCCTGGCTTTACTCCCTCCCAGAATATGTGAAAAAGAGATACCTGCATTCACCTCCTCACAAACACCACCCACAGACAACTCTGGTGAGCTGGCACCACCAGGTACGACTAGGGGGTAACTCTGAGGTAATACTGCCCAACCCTCTCACCAACAGTCTCTCACAGCCACAGCCAAATTTGAGAAAAAACAGCAAAGAGACCAGAAAGGAAATCAGAACTGGTACCAGATAAAAGGTCACTTTTCCTCTTTTAAGAAGTCTGTCCCTAAAATGATAAAGAGAAAGAACTAGAAGGGAAATGGGTAAAGTGGGTTGCATTGTTTTAGGAAAGGAGAGACTTTAACATATATAAATATGATAAGGAAAAGCCAGTGGAAAAAAGGTCACTTAGAGAAGAAAAGGGACGACTGATGAGCACGTTATCTGAGGTCTTCAATCAGCTAATCATCACAACTCATGTTCTGCACACATGCTCAGAAAAACAGAATGCAATCTCTCCAGTGCAAGGGCTTAACCATAGGCTTTATATTTTTAAAGGTATTCTGCTCAGCAAGTGGACTTGAAATTGATAAAGATATGATGAGAATTCCAGTTTTACCAAGAACAGAATCAACGACACAACTCCTCCTTCTTAGGACGCTACTAATGATTCTGACTCATAGTGACCCTGTGTAGGGTTTTCAAGGAGGTGCTAATGGCTTTGAACCACTGATAGCTTGTAGTTAGCAGGCCAGTGTTCATTTTACAGCGTCACACACAGTAAGTGTTGTAAATCCTATCAGTATTATTAGTATAGGGTGTGCCTTAAATCAGTATCTTTTATGATATAAAAGAGCAGATTAAGCAAGCACAAACATGCCACCTGAAATGAGGAACCTAGAAAGAGAAGCTGAGAAGGGACAGGACCTTCCCCCAGAGCAGACAACAGAGTGAGTTTTACCCTAGAACTAGCATCTTGATTCAGATTTGTAACCTCCAGAACCCAGAGAAATTTGTTTCAAAAGCCCACCCACGTATGATATTTGCTTATAGCAGCATGGCATCAGCCAATAAAGTATACCACAATATAGTACGGCTGACAATAATTTATCTTTCTGTGATGACAATGGGATTTGTAACAAACATAAGAAATAAATATTCCATGTTTTCTTTAAAAATTATCATTCCAACACAGCAATTAACAAAGATATTTTCATTGGATCATTCAGGCTACAGGAATATGGAGACTAGCCCCCAGTCAGCTAACCTAGTCACAGCTTGAGATTTGACTTTTATAAACTACCTTTATATTATCTTAACTTTTATTATTGTTAAAATATACCTTCATCTATAAGTTGCTCTGAAAAATAAAGGAAAGGTATTTGCTTTAACTTAATTCATAAGAAAATCAATTAATTTCTTTGCAAGCTGAACAAAAGACCCTGTGCTTAAGAAATGGCTGTAAAATTTGACTGAGCAAAATTATTTATATCATTATTGAAAACCCACAAGCAAAACATGCCTTACCAGTGCCATCAAGATTTTGTTTACAAATGGTATTTTGTTCTGTGTCTGAAAAAAAGATAGCTTTCTCCTGGGCCCAAAAATCAACAGCAACAAAGGAGGAATGACTTGCTGTCACTGGAATCATGACATCTTGCTGGGACGTAAGATTGGGCGGAATCCCACGAATGGCCACTTGGGATGAAAAGAGCAGGAACTTCGTAACAGCTGTGGATAGAGGGACACATCACAGTCAACCATAGACATGGATCTTTGCCCACCCCAAATTCCAGAAAAATCACCTACATATCCACAAAGCACACATGATAAAGGAAACTTAGTTGAAAACAGTGAGAAGGGGAGAGGGGAAGGGGAAAAAAATGATAAAGCAGCAACAAAGAAAATTTACCCTTAAGATTTATATAAAAGATCCTGTCCATATGCTTAATTTCTAACATCATATCAAATGAAATCCATAATAAGTACATAAAAATTCCAAAGTCTGTATTGATTTTTTTTATATAACAACCTACACAAAGAAGACTAAGAAAACAATTACCAAACAACCACCAGGTGAATGATTTATAAAGAACAAAAGGAGGGAAGAGAAGGAGAGAGTGACAGACAGTATGTACAGAAATGAAATGAGAAAGAGATGGAGGGATATCCAGAACAAAAATTAAGATTGAATGATGGATTTTAAAACAATGTAATGTTGATATAATAGTTCTAAAACACATGTAATAAGTGGCTTTTAATCTGAATTTGGAATTACCTACCAAGTTAACAAATTTGAGAAAGAATAAGACCAAAGCAACAGCATCGGGGGTGGGGAGACAGCCTTTGGCAGCGGCTTAAAAAGGAGCATTGTAAAAGTGAAAATAAAGAGAAATATGGTAGGAAAACATTACAGCATCAGCTAAAACTGAGGCAGTAGCCTAACTATATACATAGGCATCCAAAAGGGAAGAATGGAAGCATGCAAAGGAAGAAAGAAACAAGCAGATTAGAGACAGATCTAAGAGAATGGTAGGACTGATAGGCGAAAAACTAGATGAGGAATTGAGCCACTCCAGTACTCAGGTCCAGTCCAAGGGCAACAGTTGTATGGGTGGGAGCATGCACACAGATATCTATGTGCTGCCTGACAGAAAGAAAGTCCAAACCCAATTTCTCACCAACACAGTGCCGGTGGTCTGCAGCCAGGTCGAAGCCGAGGGTGCACTTGCAGCGGTAACCCAAACCATCATTATCTGATACGTGACTGATGACACAGACTTGTTCACAACCTCCATTATTATTTCCACAAGGATTTTCAGCTGGAGTAAAAAATGCATGGCGTTAAATTTCAATTAGAAATACATAATTACGACACTTAGAGTAGCAATGGATTTGACACTTTGGTGGAGACATCACTACCTATTTCTACTGTATACACCCACACCTGGTGCACTGGCCTTCCCAATTTCAATGCTCTCAAATTAGTGGTGGCAAAACACACAACTGAATGATTTTGGTGGTTCTTTTCTCCTCAGTAATTATGTTAAGGCTCTGTCTTCTAACCTCATTAATCAGAAGTAATTACCAAAGAAAATTTTAATGCTATTTCTACCATGCATAAATAGCTAACACTCAGTGAATGCTTAGTTTGTAAGTATGCCAAGTTTCATCCAATAACTAAATATTAACCTAATTATTTTATAATCTGTATCCATCTTAAACAGACCCATCTCTTCGCATGAGAATTTTAAATCTAAATGACCATTTACCAATGACAAACTTTCTATCAACATTGTTATTAAAAGTCATTGAGTTGGTTCCAATTCATAGCGACCATGTATTAGGTTTCCAAATCTTTGAGGAAGCAGAAAGCCTCATCTTTCTCTCTCAAAATGGTTGGCAGGTTTGAACCACAAACATTGTGGTTTGCAGTCCAGTGCTTATCATATGGAGCCACCAAGCACAGTTGACTCCTTTTTTGATTCATAAGCAAAAGAAGAGTCCAAACATGTAGATAAATTGTTTTCTTGTTGCATTTACAGATACCAATAAGTATTTGATCAATGAATTACGATCTGAAATACATCACAACAATTTCTCCAGGATACTTACCTAGGATACTCTCTATGTCAGCCTTTCATATATTTGAGAATAGCACCTAAATCTCATAGGATCCCTCTCTGTTTTGAAATGAAGGGAACTTTTCTACCCAGTCTAGTTCCAAGCCCTGTCTCTATGGATCCACAGGCTTACCTTTGGGCTGTCTGAGGGAATGGTAAACAGTCACTCCATAAGGCCTCAGGGAGGACTTGTAGTATACTTGTGGATTAGTTTCTTTGAACTTATTTGCCTTCATTACAGCCATCTTTGTCCAATCAGTAAAGAACAACTGCTCTTCAAACAGGCTTATTCCATAGGGATGTGGAACAAGGGAGCCTCCATGAACTACTGTCCTCCTGTTACAAAATATATGTATATATGATTATTTGCTTTGTTTTATTTTGACTGAAGTGGAGTCAGTTCAACAAAACAAGAATATACAGAAAATATACATTTGAAGATACATGTGTTATCGCTTAGAAACGTTCTAGCCTCAGTTCGTTTCCAGCTTTTTCTAGATATGGCTGCCTACCTATCATTCCTTTAATGGTTGCCTCACATTACAAAAGGGCAAAATGTATAATATTACTTTAAACCCCACAGATGAAAGAGAATAACCAGGGTTTGGAAGGCTAGTAGCCTCAAAAATTATTTTCCATTGCGCCACTAACCATTTCTCAACAATTAAGGAGCAAAACAATGAATGTAGAGTTCAGTCCAGAATGCAAAGGCTGAGAAACATACTAAAGGGAAGAAAACAAAGAGCCTAACTAAGGTGGTAGTTTAGTGAATGAAACACTCAGTAATAACAAGGTACATTAGGACTAGAGAATGGCTTTCTTTTTTCTCACTCTCTCTCCTACTTAAGCATGCTCCACAGCCCTGAATGTCACCTGTTAGCAGATCAAGAGGCAATTTTGTATGATTTTATACGTATTCAACAAGCTTTAATATCTCTTTGATGTTCACAACTACCAAACCATTAAATCTTTCCAAAATTCCACTGTTTTATGTTTTACTTTAACCTTAGTATAAAAATATTTAGACTACAATGTAATGTCAAATCACTCCACCAAAAAAGAAAATTGGGCAATTGGTCCATTACTTTTAGACAACATATTGTTGAATAGTATTTTTTCATTAATTCATTAATTCTCACTGTGGGAGCCAGTTTCAGTGACAGGAAATCATATAATCTTCATATCCAATCATGTCATTTAACCAAGTACAGACTAGGCTGAGAATATAAAATCCAGTGAAAAACTGTGATATCAACCTTACAAAACATATGAGAAAACTGAACCATAATATTGCTTTCATAGAAAAACAAAACATCAGGTCATTTGGAAAATTTTAACCTGATGAACCTATTTGCTGAATTCACAAAGAGTGGTTTCTCTTGGCCAAAATGCAAAGACCAGCATAATCAACTTTTTAAAAACATCAAAAGAAAAGTATCTATAATAGTTAGCTCTAGTTAGACTGAGAAGATGAAGAAAAAAATATGCTATAGTCTACCTTCAAATATTGCTTTAAAATAGAGTAAGTAAGAAATTATCTTGTTGTTGTTGTTGTTAAATGCCATTGAGTCAGTTCTGATTCATAGTAACCCTGTATAGAATTTACATAAATAAAGTGATCAGAAACAGATGGATTAAGGACTTAACAAAAATTATGTGTTCCATCTAGGATGTCGGAAGGAAGATGTAGCTTTCTGCTCCTATAAAGATTTATAGAAACTCTATACAGTGTCGCTATGAGTTGGAGTCAACTATTGCGCAACCTGGTACCAACAACAACCAAACATCTGGAAAATCATAGAACAAATGCTTTAGGCAATATTATTCAGAGCCAGTCACTTCATGGAAATATAAAAACAAAAGATCATTTAACTGTAATGTCAACCAAAAAGTCTCAATTCTGGTCCTTTCAATCGCCCTCTCCATCAAGCTTTTGAAAAATAGTCCTTACCTTTGAAGTCCATCATAAGTTACAGTCTCAATGTAATCAAACCGGCAGTCGACCCAGTATACACGTTTTGATACCAGATCCAGAGTTATCCCAGCAGGCCATCCCAACTTTGATTTTACCAATTCTTTACGGCCGGTACCATCCATGAAAGCTCTTTCCACTGTAGGGTTCCCAGAAAGACTTGCCCAATCTGAGAAAAATAAGTACCTATAAGAGAAAAACAAAAGATGTGTCATTTTACACATTTACCTGAGGTTTTTTTGTTTTTTTTTTAGATTGTGCATTTGAATTAATGGATAGATAATATATTTTGTCCAAGATTAGAGACCTAGTGTGGTGCTGCAGGATTTGAACCATAAGGTGGGCAGTTCAAACTCACTAGTCGCTCCTTCAAAACCCTTTAAGGGGTCACTGACTGGAAACCGACTTGCTTAACAAATGATTAGAGAACCATGAAGTATAAAACAACAGAGCCTAAAAAAAATTCTTGATTCTTCTTAACTTCACCTCTCTTCTCTAGTTCTTTCTTTCATTTCTCATTTTAAGCCGAGGAAAATGTACAAATACTATGGGTTCCAAACCATAGAGATCAAGAAAATTTAAATCATTATCAATGTTTTCGGATGGATTCACACTAAATAATTTTTATCTTAGCACTGACATTCAACTGCAACAAGTAATGAGAAAGTGCTAAGACAAAAAGTTCCAACCTCCTTTTCCCTCTTTATAGCAAAATTATGTTATTTTAAGGTAGGCTTGGTTACTGATACTTAAATGGAATTATATTTAGTCAACTCGTTTAAAGCAATAAATAGAGATATAAAATGAACATGAAATCAGAATTAACCTACAACAAACGCAGTGGCTATTCAATGTATAAGGAGCTCTGGTAGCATAGTGGTTACAAGTTGGGCTGCTAACCTCAAGGTCAGCAGTTCGACGCTACCAGACACTCCACAGGAGACCAATGAGGCTTTATGCTCCCATAAAGATTTACAACTGGAAACCCTATGCAGGGTCATTATGAGTCAGTACCTACTCCACAGCACACTACCACCACTACCACCTTTCGATGTATAGATAAAACTCCAAAAAGAGAGGGTTCCATGCATATTCACATCACTTACCCAATAGTTGGATCCACAGCAATTCCTCTTGGATGCCCCAAGTTTTCAGTAATAAGGGTAACCCGGTCACTTCCATCTAAATTTACTAAATCTATGCGGTTGACCTTGGTCTCCACCACATATAGTTTATTATTGATCCAGTCCACAGCCAAATTCTCTGCAGCATCAACAGAAACATTGAGAACTTCTTGGATAGCTAGACTATTAATGTCAATTGATAAAACCTGAAAGAAAAACCAAAATTATTTTCATTCTTAAGCATAACTCACTGCATACACTAATTCCTACATTGCATTCAATGTATGCATTCGTTCCCTTTGACACATACACAAAGGAAAATATTTTAAGCCTGCATTTCCTTTATTCAGTAGTTGTTGTTGCTTCTGTTGTTGCTGTTGATCTGACTCAAAGCAACCCTGTGTGTGGCTTCCAAGGAGTGGCTGGTGGGTTTGAGCTATTGACCTTGAGGTTGGTTGTCATTGCTAAATGTCATCTCATAGCAACCCTCTATAGGGTTTCCGAGGGCTTGAACCACCAGCCTTGTAGTTCAGACCACACTAGCAGTCCATTGCTTAACCTACATAGCCACACCAGGACTCAGTTATTGCTATTAAGACATGCCGTATCTCCTTAGACTATGAGATCAGTACTTAATATTAATAATGTCCTCAGGTTTTCGACTGAGTCTTAGTCAAGTTAAGTAACTTTCACAAAGTCAAACAGCCTTGAACCTGGCTTTTTTCTCTGACTCCAAGGCCTGGATTCCTAAACCTAGAGACACACACACACATTTTGGTTGTGTTTGTTTTATTTATTCTAATATGTTATTGTGAATTAAATGAATGTTTACAGAGCAGGTAAGTTTCCCGTTCAACAATGCATATACATTTTGTTTCATCTCATTGATTACAATCCCCATAATCATTTCTCCCACTTCCTACCAACCAGTTTCCTGCTTCCAATGCCTTCTTCTTTTCCAACCCTTCAGAACTTTGCCCATGGATAAATGCTGTTGATTAGAATGGTTGATTATTCTAAGATGTGCCTCACTAGTGTGAATTGTTCCCTTTCTGGATCTGTCTACACTTATGGTTGAATACTGAGCCATGAAGAAATAAAATTCCATAATGTTAGGAGTCTCTCAAATTTAGGTTTTAAAAATCTCCACTGCATTACTCAAGAGTTGAAATTAAATCCTCACGCTTTCCAAATAAGACAGTGTAGTGAAATTTTGGCCATTAAACAAAATACTGTCAATATGTTATAAAATCCTCAATTATAGTTCCATTTAGAAGATGCAAGTAAAATCTGATTTTTATCATCCAGGAAAGCAGAGTACTTTTTACATTTTAAAAGATCAAGTTTCAAAAATTACTACCAAATATCTATCCAGTTTTGAAAGAATGTCTACTATTTCTTTTAATTAGACTTTTGGACTCCATTTCGAATAAAATTAAAAGTTGCTCAAGGCTTATCCATATAATAGACTGCTTTGTTGAATAGGTCACATGTAATAGTATAGCAGGGAAAAGGTGCTGATTAACATAAAATGGCTCAAGGGCCTTTTTTGTTAGAAAACAAAGGACTTTCCTCTCTACTCCCCAAAAAAGAAAAGCCATCAACACCTGGTGCTCAGGGTTCTATTCAGCTCCCAAGATATGCTCCTGAAATTTCTATTTACCTTATCTTCCACGTAGTCTGTCCAAAAGACCTTGTGCAGGTCATAGTGAAAATCCACACCCACAGCCACTCCACGGTGCTGAGAGTTCACCAGGATCTGGAAGCTCCTCCCATGAATATCACCAATCAGCAAATCCTGACCATCAGAGAAGATAATCGAGACCTCACCAGCTAAATATGAAGATACAACACATTAGTACTCCCTTCAATGGTGAACTCACTTAGCGTTGTTATGATTTATACTTTCCAAATGCTTTCTTCAATGCTACCTTAGTTTAAAGTAAACCTCTGGTATTACGTTCTCCATTTTACAAATGAACAATTTGAGGTACAAAAATAAAGTGTCCCAAATCACAGTTAGGAACAGAGGCTGACTCAAGCAATCCACTTCCAATGACACTGAGAAAAACACATCAGGTGTTTGCAAGAATCATTGATCATATGGGCACCTTATGTCCATGTGCAGTTTAAATGTGTTAAACAGAGGACACAAATAAGGATTACCAAGAGATTACTCTGCAAAAAATATGGCAAATCCAAACAAGCATGCAAAGTAACATAATTATAAGATTATTCTTACTTGCAATCAGTCAGGGACTAGTTAAATACATTATGTATAGTCATAAAATGGAATATTTTGCTACTGTAAAAAAATGAGGAGGAACATTTTGTACTTAGCATCATGTGTAAAAATAGGATTGTTGCTGTTATTGTTTTAAGCGCCATCATGTCTGTTCCAACCCACAGTAACCCTGTATAGGGTTTCTACCAAGCAGTTGATGAGCTTGAACAGCTAACCTTATCATTCTGTCTGCTGTCATAACCGACTTTGCAGTCCAGCACATTAACCCACAGCACCACACCAGGAATCAAAAACAGGGTTATACATAGCTATATTTATACATTCTTTTCTCTATTCCATTAACCTTAAGTCAATTCCAATAATGATAGCACTGCACACATTTTAATCCAAATTCAGCATATCCATTTTGAACCATATTAAAGGTACCAAATTTATTGGTAATAATAATTATCAAATTTATATTCATAGATATTTTGTTACCTATTTGTGATGGTTAATCTTAATTTTAAATAAAATACCAATTCAGTTGAAAATGGACATAAAATTTATTCTGTAATTAAGTGTAATGGGTGGGTGACAAAACAACATAATAGTGCAGGCCCATAGTGAACCAGCATCATGTGTATTTATATATATATATAAAACGCATATGAATAAAGGTCATCATTAAGCTACAAACTGGTCCCTAATAATCAAATAAATATTGACCCACATTTACTGACAGCAACTGGACTCCAGGGGTCACTCTTGATTGGCAATGATAAACACCTTGCTGGCATTTCTTTCGTTATTTCCCATGGAAGGAGAAGATTTACTCACAGGAAGTACTAGCTTTGCAGTGCCGCTGATGCTCCAAGACATATCCTTCTGCACAGTAGCACTGGTGATGGCCAACGCGGTCTTCACACATCTGGGCACAAATCCCCCATATCTGACAATCGTCGAAATCTGCCACATGGAAAATAAACATTTGTCATCATATTTACCAGCATTTCTTGTGTTCCCGTTGACAAAAATCCTAGACAAACTGTGCAGTGATATGATGATGCCCATGTCTACATAAGCACCGTCAGATAGTAAACATAGATTCTAGACACACAATAAAAAATAGTAATTCAGAACAAGCATCTGAGGAAAACCCCAGAAGAGGGTTGATGCTGTTGTTGAGTACCATGGAAATCTGTTTTGAGACATAGTGACCCTGTGTAGGGCTTCCAAGGAGGAGCTGGTGGATTTCAACTGACTACTTTGTGATTAGCAGTACAGTGCTTACTCTACAGTGCCACACCAGGACTCCAGAGAAGGATTAGGCTTCCTTTAAAAAAAAAAAGTTTTCCTGTGTTTGGGGTGAAAGTTTACAGAACAAATTAGTTTTGACTCTAAGGTCAAGAAATCATAAATCAAAATTCAATTTAAATTTCCAAGACTGAACAATGTCCTCTTCTACTAATTCATTGTTACATTACAGAGCTGTGCTCATTGCCATGGAAGTCTCAGCTACACAGTGTAAAAATATGCTGACATATAAAGAATACAAATCGAGTTTGAGGGGCACAGGAATAGTACTGTCTTTCTTGGGAATACTGTTTTGACCCTTCAAGTTCACGTCTGCTCTCCATCCTCCTTCACCCTGAGAGGCTCACCTCAATAGCCTGTATCAACAGAATTCCCTCTAGCTTCAGGAAATTGTCAAATAAATTTTATCTTCTGAAACCATCCAGTTCCAAGTCAACAATTCTCCTGGTTTCTAAGTCCCAACTACATTTGCAACAAATGTCAGAGCTGTGAATTGGGTTTCCTAAACCTGCTGAGGTGGCCCTCCATCTGGTGACTTCCAACTAGAAAACCCAAGAAGACTCTAGGAATAAGCTAATGGGTCCAGTTGTCCCTTCAGACCAAATATAACAACAACATGGACCAGTATATCTTTCTTCCCAAGGACTGTGACTTACCAAAGAAAAACTGGATCAGACATGTGGTTCTAGAAAGCCCTCAATGACCAGTCTCTTCTGTGCCAGCTCCTCAGCCTTAGAAAGCTCCACCTGAGGCTTCGCCCCAGTAGAAATGAAAGTATAGGACATTCGTCCTCAAACCCCCAGAATGACATGACCTCATTTTAAATGCAAGACCCAGGAGAATAAGCCTCAGAGTCCAGAGTCAGCCTGGAAGCAGGAGTGCTGATGTCAAGCAGAAGGAAATCTGCGCTGTAAACTAGAAATTCTTGGGTACTAATGCACTTTCTACCACCTAGGCTCTAAGTTCCTTAAGGCTTACATAAAATCTTTACCACTTTTAATGACTAATTAAGATTCTACCATTTAAATCACTGAGGAGAAAAAATGAAATCTAATACCCACCCTTAACTAAAGTGAAAACAAGGAAAATGTCAAAGTAGAATTGTTTTCAGGAGGGAAAAGAAGATAAATACTGCTTTACAAACCACCTTTTCTCTTTATTCTTTGTCCCCTCCTACCAGCAATTACTGCTTTGGAAACAGTTCCCCTCAAAAAAAAAAAAAAAGACTTTTTAGCATAAAGCCTTTGGACATCTCTGATCATTTGGCTGTGTGGAATCCCACCACGCTGAAAGACCTTCCTGCCCTGCTCTGCACCACCATGTCATTCTGTCAACAAACAGCATGTCCTGTCAATCAGAAACAATGAGCTGGGGGAAACCGCTTCAGCAAGCTGCAAAGGTTTCACTACCAGGTCAACACTGTCAGAGGCAGATGAATAGTAGAAAGACATAAGATTTTATGTCAGGATTATTCAACTTTATTCCTGACCACCACTGAGGCATTCTCTGGGGAGCCGTGTCTCCGCTGATAAACACTGCAGAGGTTTCCAACACCAGAATCCTGCCTCTGTGATGAGTCAGCCAGGCAGGAGGACAGAGAGCATTTGTTAACTGGAAATGCTTGAGAGAGCAAACCAAAACAGCAATTCTAGGAAAAGCTCAGCTGAAACAAGTGTAACTAGTTTCATAATGTCATGTATTTAAACTAACGAGTTCTCTTTACAAGGAGAGTGAAATATAGCCTTTGAAATCAATGTGGGATAAATGTTAACCCAACTTCAAAACCTAGGGGCAAAAGCCACGCTCTTGGAGGCCAGGGAGAGCTCAGAAAAGGTCTCTGCAGGTGGCAATGAGCCTCACATTCACAAAGACCCTCAAACAGAGACTTTGGTTTATCTACAAATTAGGTTGTCTGTACTGAAGTCCCAAGTGTATTCTAATAAGATTGAACGAAAATCTTCATTCTGCAGCTTAAAAGTAGTGCACCATTATGGTGTACACTAGCCACAGTGTGCTAGCAACTGATAATTTTATAAATCATGAGATTATCTTGTGCATAACACGATAATGAAATTTTCCATATTACATTGATAGATTAAATGTAAAATTTTATTAATTCAATAATCTTATCATGACAGATTTTCACTTCTTAAGGGCTATAAAAAATTGAAGTGACCCTAAAATGCCCTATTCTTAAGTGCCACCAAGTCAGTTCCAACCCATAGAAACCCTCCCTATAAGGTTTCAGAGGAGCTGCTGGTGAGCTTGAAGAACCGACCTTGCATTAACCCACAGCACCACTTGAAAATATCATCACCCAAGGCTCATCACAAATCTAGATATTAGAGATAATGTTGAAAAACATGCTCTTTGGTGGGGGGCGGGTACAGGGAAACAATTGAAAACAACTTGTGGGGCAACACAAGACTGAATTAGGAATTCTGAAAAAGCAAATCACTTTTACTGAAAAGATTTCATGGCCTATCAAGTTCCAACTGCAAGGCAGCTCCGTTCCAACTCCTCTTTGAGAGTAAGGAGAGAAAAAAAGAGAAAAGCTGATGTAATACTGAGAATGTGTCTTCTGGTATTTCTATTGGAATTCCTTTACTACCTAGAGAAAAGGGAAATGCCTACAGAACTAGAAGACTGGAAATGGGATTGGCAGCTAGCTGGCAGTAAAGGGGAGTACGGGGGCTGACATTTGCCAAAGACAAAGGAGCAGATTTATACCCACAGATGATCACCACTTGGGAAAAAAGAAGGGATACGGCCCTAGCAGGGATGCCAGGAAACATAGGCAGAGTTGCCAACATTGAAAATCCTCCTAACAAATGAGGATGTTCTTCTGAAAGTGTTTTCAAATTACTTGAGAGCATTCCCGGTGCAATAAAAATCACAGCACAAAAAAAGGGTCACATGATTTTATTTAATGCCACTTGCAGATCATAATATTTTAAATATAAAATGCTTGGAAATAATAACTAATTCAAGGGGATGGGTAGTATTTTTTTAAGAATTCAACATTCTCTGAGTTTCCAGGATCTCTGGGTCTGACTTGCATAAATCACTTGATTTTAACATGTCTTGTCAAATACAGTTACTATAGAGAAGGACAGAAGCAATCACATAGTGGGCAAACATTTGGACAATTAAAACCTAAAACTGCCTACTTTGAACACTATAAGGACAGCCTCAAATTTTAAATCTTCCAACCAGATCTGTCAAGGATGGAAGGGAAACTGGAACGGACCCAAATTTGTAGTGTGGTTGTACTGGAACAATAAGTGGAACAGGAAAAATTACAAGTTGAAACCCAGTGTGCACGTTGCATAGCAACCAAATCTCTTGACTGACAGAGTCAGAAGCAACACTGCATGGCTCCACGATGGCAGCCTACCGGTCACTTTGAGTGTTCTGGCAATAATCCAATATCACACATCAGGCTCCTGAATGGTCTCATTATGCCTCTTCTGAATCTCCTATTCCCACATAATTCTCCCATTCCCAACCGCCTATAATTTTCCACATTCCAGTTATTTGTTCCAGTACACCCACATTTTATTAATTCAAGTCTGTTCAGATTTTGTTGAATCTGCCATGATTGAATCTGTTCAAACCAGTTCAAAACCCTGCCTCAAGTAGGTTCTTGACTGAGTCTGAACATTCGTTTTTCTTGGCATGATCCCAAATTTATAGTTCTCAATAATATTGAGGAATAGCTTTTCCAAAGTTCCAATTTTTATTTGCAAACTGGGTTATTTCTGGTGCTAACTTTTTTTTTTGGGCTATTGTTGTTAAGTAGTGTCGAGTCATAGGAATTCTGTATAGTATTTCCAAGGAGCAGCTGGTGAGCTTGAACCGCCAACTTTATGGTTCAACCACACCCCGCAGTGCCACACACTATAAACAATTATTAAGATCAACCGTATTTGACATATTAAGTTACACATCATGAGCTGAGAATTCATTACATTTATCCAAGTTCAATATATTTTGCCAAATAATCTTGCCATTTTAGATTTTAGAAAAAATATCCCTGCAAAAGTTTTTCTTATGCATGCCATGTTTTTCTTTTTTTTTAAGCTCAAGACTCTCAAATTTCTAAGTATTATCAAAAGAACACAGATAAAGAAAAAAAAAGAACACAGATATTCTGTGAAATTTATGAATTATTGATAATCTGGGGATTCATAGATGATGATGTCGGATAAGTACTGAATTGCTAACTACAAGGTCAGTGGTTCAACCAATTGACAGCACTTGACAACAACAACATATATGCTTACCTTTCAGGTGCCTTTTCTAACACCAAATAAAAAGGCAATGAATTTGTTTACAGTGATGGAAATTTTAGCATTGATTAAGGGGCATGGTTGCTATCACTAATACGCACACCTAAGAAGTGGGTAAATGTTATATGTTGTATGTTGTTACTACAAGAACCAAAAAATAGGGTAACTGCTGATGCTATTTATATACCGCATGGGATTTGCTTTCTTGGTTTGTAGGGTTAAGGTGTTTATTCTACCTTCTAAAAACAATATTAGGCTAACTGATTGGGTTGTCCCATGAAACCACAACCCTAACCCTAAAAGGGGTTTACCTCGTGCAAATCCTTTACAAACTATAGGACCTTAGGTGAAATCCTGAGTCCCATCCAGAACCTTAAGAGGTGGGACTTTCCCACTAGTAAGAACAAGCAGACCAGCCTGGAACAGCTACAGTGACAGAAGATACATCTTCAAAGAAAGATCATCAGGAAAAACCCCAAACAAAAATGTCAGCATGACTGGCTACTACAAGAATAAGCACGCTGTTTGCCAGGAAGACATCAAGGCTAGCAATCAAGTTCCTTCAGAACAAACTTCCCTCTAAGACTGAAACTCAAAGGGAACACACAAACAGGCATGTAAGCTTGCTGGCGACCACATTAGTCTACTGGTGAGTGGAAGACGGGGAAAGGCAGCAATGAAGAAATGGGCTGGGTTCAACCACAGTCCATTGACTTTCGTTGAGTTGGAGATGAGAGAGATAAGAAGAGCTGGTTGGTCCAAAGTGTGGTGAGACCTGAGGACACTTGAGCCCATGGACAAGGACATAGCCACAGAGGGCTAGAGCTGAGAGTGAAGCATCCAGCTGATAGGAAATGAAGAGAGATGCACAAAAACACCCAAACTTGAAGACAGTACCCTTTTGACCTAGCCTTGATGACTCAATCAGAACTGGACTAGCAGAAGATTTAAAAAAAAAAAAAACATTTTTTTTTTTTGATACAAGAAACAAGGGTAATTTGCTACAATTTGATGAACCTGACCCTATACTCATGGAGGTAGTAACTCTAAATACCAAGGGAGAGGCAAGGAATCTTCACATCAAGTGTCAATGGTATCTCCTCTGTACACAGGGTAGATAAGGACTGGCAACTTAGACATTGGTTAACTAAAATGAGGGAGCGATAAAGGCACAAAGTGACTGGCTTACTAGGTTTCAAGAGGGAGTTTAGTTTAAGAATATGGGGGGAAAGAAAGAGTCCCCACTGAATAGATTTCATCTTGTCTAGATGGGCCTGGTGAAAAGAGATAGGGATCAGATTCTTATGATTCAATAGCGAATAGTTGCTATCTTTACTAATTGCGACCGTCACAACTGTAAAGGTAGAAATTTTGCAACAACAACAGGGGAGTGGTTAATCGTACAGTCCAAAAACAGAGGCCCCTAGGATCATCAAGGGAGAAGCGCACAAGCAGAATACAGGACCTTATCCAGAGAAGCAGCGATGCCAGAGACAGAGGCAGAAATGGGGCATAGAGAGGGGGAGCGGCTGAGGATTCCAGATTCATGGGAAGAGAGAGGCTAAGAGCTGGTGGCCAGAAGGCAGCCTTGCAGAATGTGCCCTTTGGAGGTGTAAATTATTATATATGCCTGAGTGTTGTTGTTTTTTGTTGCTTTTTTTTTAAAACTAAAGTGGATAGAGAGAAATACTGTCAATTGAGGGTACATGAAGGGGAAACAAGGTGTATGATTTGTTGAATATAAACCTAATGATCTGCCCTGTAAAATTTCACTCAATCCATAATAAAAACTTTAAAATAAATAAATAAATAAAAATAAACATTCAATCAATACTTGGCCATGTGCTTCTCCATTCTGAGATCCCATCCTAATCATATGTGGATGCAGAGCTGGTTCACATCAGAATCCATAATCTTCCAGTGGAATAAATCATTCTTATAATTCAGATAGGGAATGTGGAGAAATATTTGGTGCACTCTTGGCAGCCTTTTGGAAGCATCATGATAAAGAGTTTGTTCTTATTGAATGTCAGTTTCAAACTAAAGGAGAAATCAATGGAATTAACAGCCTCATGGGTACTGACAAGCCAGCATGGTCACTAGGGCAATAGCCTGGTGATCCTTGGGTAATCCTGGGGAGGTTAGAGCTTTCTGGAGGAGAGGCAAGGGGAATAGAGCAGAAGTGCTTGGTGGGCTTGGAGAAGCAACTACATCAAGGAATTTAAGCATTTAAAAACCAGCCTGGTCCTAAGGACCATCATCAGGTACTAGGGTAAGTTTTCTATGATTAATCAACTCCCTCATCACAGAACCACTGTTTTGCCTTGTGTGCCTTGCAAGTTTGTAAGAGTTGTTAAAGCTTTTTGTATTCATGTGTTCCAGGTTTTCTGGAAACCCTGTTTGCTCTTTGCTATGACAGAACAAACTCCCTGATATTAGAGATCATAAAATACATTATAAAAGACCAAGAGCTCCAATCTGTCACTTACCAACACAGGTACGAGAATCATTGCTGTTGATGATATAGCCTTGAGGACAATAACACACGCCTCCAGATGGCGAGCTGTGACACTGGTACTGACAGCTCAAGACAGGACACAAAGACACATCTAAATAGACAAAAACACTTGTTTAATGAATGGATAGCTCTAGACAACTACACAGTAATAGCTTCTCTTTCCCATAAAGTTAAGTAAGGATGTAACAAGATCTGTCAACATTCAAGTCTTACTACAACATTATGCAATTAAAGCTCAGCTTGTTTCTAATGGTTATGACTATTAAGTCTACTTTTACATCTACATTGTAGGAGAGAGAAAGAACATCCAAGTGAAGATTGAGAACATCTTCTCATCCCGTTTTCCATGAACTTTTTGAAGCCCCCCGGTGGAGGTGGTTATGGAGTTAATTATGACTCATAGTAACCCTATACAGGGTTTCCGGGGCTGTAAATCGTACGGGAGCAGAATGCCTCATCTTTCTCCTATAGAACTGGTAGTTTCAAACTGCTAACCTTGAGGTTATCAGCCCAACTCGTAATCACTACGCTACTAGAGTTCCTTTGAATCCCACCTAGTACACTAAAATGATAACTAGAGCTAACTTTTGAGTGCTGAAATTTTAGGTGATTTTCTAACTTTTGCACTATGACTATATGTACCTTTTATATAATCCTTAGTGGTGGTGATGGTGGTGGTGGTGTGCAATTGAGCTGGTTCCAACTCATAGCAACCCTGTGTAGAGTTTCTAAGGCTAATTTAAATCTTTCCAGGAGCAGAAAGCCTCATCGTTCTCCGTCAGAGTTAAGGTAGACTTTAACTTCTGGCCTTGTCTTAGCAACCCACCTCGTAACCACTATGCTACCAAGCTTCTTGAAAAAGACTCCAAAATTAAATGGAAATTTTTTATTTAGGAATCTCTGCATATTTAAATAGTATAAGTTTTTTCAGGAAAAGGCAAGCACTAGATAATTTAGTTAGAGAGTACATGAGAGTTATAAATGTAATGCTGTCCACAGCATTGATGGAAGAGACAGATAGCAATTTACTCATGAATGAATGCAGTGACACAAGACATCAACTAACAGAACTGTGCAGAGCCAATTCACTTCAATCACATGGGTGGGTGGGGGTGGGGGGACCCTTTAAAAAGTTCATGGGAGAATTCTATTATCACTTAAATTTGTTTTCCATGAGCTGTTTGTAAGTACAGCAGAAAAGACATTATTTCCACAAATATAAGGCAAGAAGGAAAGTCTCCAGAACATCTTTGTTGTTGCTAATTGTCATGGAGTCAGTGCTGACTCATAGCTACCCTATATAGGGTTTCTAAGGAGTAGCTGATGAGTTTGAACCGCCCAGCCTTGTGGTTAGCAGTTAAGCGCTTATCCTACAGCACCCACCAGGAGTCCTTCCTCCCATCAAGAGCTCATGTTTATTTTTCTCCAGTTCATTTAATCCGAGCTTGCCCAAATGACTTACTTGGCCAATAAGCCATTCGAACACATAACATAAGGAGAAGCTTGGAAAGAGCTTATATACTGGGGCTTGCTCCTCTACCACCATGTAAAGAAGCCTGCGTTACATGGCTGGGTTATAAAACACATGTCCATCATTCCAGATAACATCCGAACATGTCAATGAGCTAGTCCAGTCCAGAATGACCTAGCCAACCCATGGAACTGGGGGAAATCAGTGATGTTTGTAGTTTTAAACCACTACCTTATGCTGATACACCCTGAATTGGGGGATCTGTTATATAAAAGCAGAAATATCTTTATCTGGTGACTACCAGGATAAATTCCCATACATACCACAAGATCTCCCTGCAGTAATATTGCTTTCATCTTCTCCTGCGGGGCAATCTGGCATTCCATCACACAGTTTTTCAATTGGGATACACAGACCAGACTCTGGACAAGCCCATTCTCTAGGGTAGCATTTACGTTGATAGTTATCACTGCTTTCTAAGGAAAAATTGTCACAGGCCATTAAAGGTAGTTAAGACAGGTATGGAATGGACTAAACGAACAACAGAAATCTACAAATGAGCTATCTTTTATAATAAACTAACTCCACCACTAGCCTTTTACTGAAATTCTAAGACATGGCAAAATGGAATGATTTGTTTCACTCTTTCAGGAGGCAGCAACCTCCAGCTTCCCCATGCACCAAGTCCCTAAACCACTTCCTAAACACCACTCAACCCTAAGGCTGTCTTTTCTGCATTAAAAAATATCTGACAAGGAAAGGTGGATAAACAAGTTCTGAAAACATTTACCACATCCATCTTCATCTCCATTATCTTTGCAATCGTCTTCTCCATCACAAACCCAATCTTGACTGATGCATTTGCCATTTGGACACGTGAACTGGTGGCTTCTGCAGGCCTCATAGGCTGGAAGAAAACACGACTTCACTCTAGAGACATAAATCACTTGGAAAAGTCAAATGGCTCACCTCACTGTCTGTAATGAATCTATACACTGAAATGTCCACATAATTTAATTATCTGGACCAAAATGGCTGGGTGGGACATAGAAACAAGAGGAGAGAAAGTAGGCGAAAGAAAAGCAGCTTCAGGTTCAGAGCATCAATTCAGGTTCCAGTTTCTTTTGTCAAGATAAAAAACAAGACAGTTCACTATAGGTTGACACAGAACAGAGACACTACAGATGCTACACATATAGACCAGTGTGCAACATTTTTTTTTTTTTTTTTTTGCTTTACCACAAGCACTCTAAGTGCTGTTGTTGTTGTTAAATACTGTTGAGTCAGTTCCAACCCATAGCGACCCTGTATAGGGTTTCTAAGGAGCAGCTGGTGAGTTTAAATCGCTGACCTGAGGTTCAAACCAACTTTGCAGCCCACAGCACCACACCAGGACTCCAACTGCTATCTAGGACCAAATAATTCTCAGTCAGAAATTCCACCTCTCCTTCTCTTTAATACAGTTAACTAAAATAAGCCCAGGTGACAGAAAATCAGGCATGGCACATTTGAAATTGAGATACTATTCAAAATATTTAACAATCCGCTAAAGCATGGGCAAGGAGCCCTGGTGACTTGATGTCTTAAGCATTGAAGTGCTAACCACAAAGCCATCTGTCATGTCATGGTAAACACATGAGACTGTCTGCTCCTCAGAAACCCTAAGGAGTAGTTCTTACTCTGTCCTATCGGGTGACTATGAGTCAGAATCAACTTGAAGACTGTGGGTTTGGCTAAGGCATGGCCACCAAACTAATGAAAATAGGTGCAAGGGGCGGGGGGTGGGGGGTGGGGAGAGGAGTCACACATTCTAGTAAATAAATGACTACAAAGAGTCAACTTTTTGGAACTGGTAAAACTCTCTCATGGAGTCCTCTAACTTTACACTTCGCAATAAAATGGATTCTGAAATGGAAACAGTTAAGAGAGAAGTGGTTCGCATTGCAGGAAAAGCAGGATCTGCGTCAACAAGAAGACAACAAAAATTGCCTGCACCACAAGGTGCCCTCTTAAAACTTTCCTGACACTAATATGGTGAGAATTTCAAAGCAAAGAGGAGACGTAGAATCACTGCTACTAGGATCTTCCTCTCTCTCCTTTCAAGCCCTTCTCTCACTTGACAGTTAAGATTATCAGACTCATTCCTAAGGCTGGAGAGACCAGTGATATGATTTACCTTGTACCTTTGTAGTCTAAGGAATGCAAACTGTCTATCACCAGCCCTTCAACTCTACACAGATCCTTAAAGATAAAATTGCTCAGGTCCAGCAATGCTGCTAAGACTTTTGCCAAAGCCTTTAAATGAAGAGTGGTAGAGTGGTTTCAAAATAAAACACATTTTTAAAAAAAAACACTCCTAACAACAACCCAAGATAAAGAAAGCACCGTACTACAAGAATGTTCATCACTGCTGTCTCCACAGTCATCGTTGTGGTCGCAGACAAAGGCACGAGGAACACACTCTCCATTGTTGCACTGAAATTCGGAGTGGTCACACACGTGAGCTAGGGCACAAAGTTAAGAAGGGAAAAAAGAGAGAGAATTTCAATTCCACTGTCCAGTCAAACCAAATAGGGTTTACCTCAAGTTTAAAACAGACATTTTTATTATAATCTGATAAATGTTTAGCAACTCGTTCTCCAAGAACAAAGAAATCCTAGTTTATAGTGCTTGCCCACTTGCATGGTTTAAGTTCTCTCATCATTATGGGAAGAAATGCATGTAATTTGGGCTCTCAGGCAGTATGAACCAACTCCAGCAACACCGCTGCACATCTCATGCATGTTACTTACTGCAGTTAGTTTCATCAGAGTTGTCCCTGCAGTCAACTTTCCCGTCACACTTCTGACTTGTGTTATAGCAGGCTCCATTGCCACAAGTTAACTGCTCACAAATTGGGTAACCTGTTGTTGTTTTTTAAATGAAAGAAAGAAAGAAAAGGAAAAGCAGACAAACCTTAAATTAAGCAAACATTTCTTGAGTAACTACTACATTGCTGCTGTTGAATGATGTTGAGTTGGTTCCGACCCATAGCAACCCCTGTATAGGATTTCTGACGAGCAGCTGGTGAGATTGAACTGCCAACCTTGCAGTTCAAATGGCTTTGCAGTCTGGTGCATTAACCCACAGCGCCACACCAGGACTCCCATAGGGTTGTAAGTCATTATATATAGCATGGTGGTGGTGGTTGTGAGCCACCAAGTCAGTTCTGACTCACAGCTACCATATATAGAGTGTCTGAAACTGGAAATCTTAATGGGTAAAGAAAGCCTCATCTTTCTTCTGCAGAGGGACTTGACAGATTCAGACAACTACTACTTTGTGGTTAGCAGCCAAACTCATAATCCAC
>NW_006408617.1:11049148-11065030 GCF_000296735.1 Chrysochloris asiatica
ATTGTCCGGAGAGAACAGTCACTGGAAAAGGATGTCATGCTGGGTAAGGTGGAGGGTCAGAGAAGAAGAGGAAGACCCCCAACGAGATGGATCAGCCAGGTGGCATCATTGATGGTGTCAAGTGTGGCGGCGGTAGTGAGGTTGACCCAGGATAGGACATTGTTTCGTTCTGCTGTGCATGGGGTCGCTATGAGTTGGTTCCGAGTTGATGGCACCTGACAACAACAAACCAGGGCTTCGTCCCTGTATTTGTTGTTGTTGTTGTTATTGTTAAGTGCCATGGGGTCAGTTCTGACTGATAGTGACCTTACATAGGATTTCCAAGGCTTTAAATCTTCATAGGAGCAGATGATTTTAAAATGCATGTCAAAGCTGAAGATGAAAGCCAACCAATAATTATCCCAAGCAGCTGATGCAGGTGGGCTTTTTAAAGGGTTCTTAAAATATTTTAAACTTCTGCCCTCTATGGTAGCCTACTCACAGATGTGATATCTCCCATGATTTTACCATTACTTCTGTTTTTACAGTGGTTCTCAGATTGTCTTTTTAACCAAGACAGTAGAGTCCCACTTTGAGGCTATATTTTGCACCTAAGAACCCAATTTGACGCTTCACATACCATATACAGATACTATAAATTATTTCTTGAATAATCCTATATTCTTCAAGCAGGTGAGTGCACAAAATTCTGTTCTAAAACTGCATTAAGCTTGTTCCACATCAACAACTTGCACCTTTCTATTTTTTTATATAATGAAGTCCAGATCTTATCAAAAGCTACTCAGGTCTCTTTAAATATTTAAATTGCCAAAGTTGCAGAACAATCATGTTAAAATGGAAAACAAATATAAACAACTGACTACAATTTTTCATTTAACTTAACAATTTTTCTTTACTGAATCTTTTTTTTTTTTAATAGTTAGGAAGTGCTAGGGCTTAGGGTTATTGCGGTCTTCTTTGTCATGGAGGTAGTATACTCTGTAAATATCCCTGCACAAATGGTCACATAACTCTTTACTAATTCTCCCTTCAAGAGATTCCTGAGGCCAGTTGTGTCCATCCAATTGTTGCCTGTGTGCTGTATGCAGGATCACTCCTGAAATTGGTACTTATCTAGCCTTGTAAGAGCAGCAACAAGCAAAACGAAATTTTAGAAAATGTCCTGGTGATGCGTAAGCTAGTTAGCAGGAGGGAACTTTCAGACTGTAATTATTTCATCTAGGGCAACTATTATCAATATAAATGAGCCAACGGGTACCACAGTTAAGTACTCAACTGCTAATTCAAAGGTGACTCTGAGGAAGAAAAATATTGGTGATCCATTCTTATAAAGACTGTGCATAAGAAATGGCTGGTAGGTTTGATTGAACCTTTCAGTAAGCAGTCCAATAGTGCCATCACAGAACTCCACAAAGATAGCAGTTAAGTGCCATCGAGTTGGTTCTGACCCATAGTGACTCTCTCTAGGGTTTCCAAGTTGCAGCTGGTGAGCTTAAATCGCTGATCTTGCAGTTCAAACCGATTTTGTAGTCCAGCACATTAACCCACAGCGCCACATCAGGACTCCCAGCCTAGAAATCCCCATGTGGGCTCCTCTACCCTGTCCTATGGGCTCACAATGAATCACAATCAACTCTGTGGTATACAGCAACAACATTGTGGATCTGAGGGATCTGGGACAGATGTGCCTGAGGGATTCCTTATCCTCCCCTTTCTTTTTCTTGAGGGCCAATATCATAAAACTGAAAGGGTAGTACCATGATTGAAAAACAGATTGCTGTTGTTAGGTGCCAGTTGGTTCTGACTCATAGCAACCATATGCACAACACAACTGCCCTGTCCTGCATCAACCTCACGACTGATGTTACACTTGAGCCCATTGCTGTTGCCTGTGCCAATCCATCTCATTGGGGGTCTTCCTCCTTTTCGCTGACCCTCCCATTACTGTTGTGTGCCAACCCTTAGATTGGGGCTAAGATTTTTAAAAGTACATCAAGACATGAGAAAGTCAGCACCTGTATATGGCAGAAACCTGTCAGAGAAGGAAAACCCTGACACAGAACAAGTTTCCACAAACAAGTGAAAGGAGGAATGTCAAAGGCAGTCCCCATGGGGTTCTTGCTCTCACAGGTTTCATTGCTGTTTGTATCCATTTGATGCACAATAAAATATCTCATAACTCGAGTCCTGATATGGTGCTGTGGACTAGACCGCAAGTGCAGTGGTTCAAACTCACCAGCCACTCCTTGGAAAGAAACCCTATACAGGGTCACAATGAGTTGGAACTGACTAGACAGCACTTATCAACAACTCAATAACATTGTATAGCTAAAAAAAAGAAAAAAACACCTGAGAGGGAACAAAGCAAAACAGCATCTTGTGACAGGACTAAACCTTTATGAACACAACTCATTTCCCCAACAGGCAGAGTATTGTGATGGTCAGAGGTCAGCGAATAACACTCTGAACAAGGAATAAACAGCTTTCTTGTCTCCATCCATGCTGATAACAAATCTCTTTCAGTCAAGGACACACACACACACACACACACACACCCCGCCCTTCAACTCCTCCACATCTTGTGTGCATGGCTACTCTGGGGACATGCACATAAGAATTGTTACTCAAACCTCCCTGGCTCAACTAAATACTAGAGATACCTGGGAATTCATTTCCAAAGGGTTTTCCCCCTTTGCAGACCTACATTGAGTAAAGTAAGGTATGGACAGTTTCTTCTCAAGATTTCTATTGCTAGATATTAATGAGTTCCAGTGTACCTCAGAAAACAGGACGCAATAACCCTGTGAGCTTCCCATTGGGTAACACCAAAAATACTACATTTTTGCTTTTTTAGTTTATTTGTTTGGTAAAACTGAGTCTAACTTTGTAGTTGTCCCCCATCCCTTCCCTTCATAGAGCAAATCCCTCAAGCGGCTGCAAGCGTAAAAGGGGGAAATCACATACAAGAATACCAGAAGAACTTCTTCTCAATTTTGTCTGAATGGCAGGGTCGACAAGACCCAGATCTCTAAAAGTTTATCTGACACAAAAATCCAACATGAGGACAGCCTCTCTCAAACCACTCCTTGCTTTCTCCCAATTGCAAACGATACTTGTTCATGTTTGTTCCCCCACATTGAGTTGCCCAAAATATACATGCATATTTATATATGTATGCATACCAAGATTGGTGTGCTTGAGCTTTTTAAAAATCTTTTCTCTGTTAATGATTTGGTTTGAAGCAAGAAATTTCCATGTTATATTTCTGTTTACATAATCAGGGAGGCCGTTATAGAAATGTAGTTTGAGAGCACTATAGGGGGGGTCTCAGAAAGTAAGTCATTTACAGCTCAGTAAGATACAAATGTAGGGCACTATTCTTTATTATCTTGACAGAACGCCTGTGAATATGTCCTAGTCTCACAATTTGACTTGATAGAAAAAAAAAGAGGGGGGAAGACATAGAAAAGAAGACAAACTGACTATAAAGACAAAAGGTATTTTAAAGGTAGATTAAGAAACTTAAGCCATGGTTTAAAAGAAAACAAATAATTACTGATACAAGTCCTGTCCTTTTCAAATACCTGGGACTTTTCAAAGTCCTAGTGTCATCCTTTTAAGTTTCCCTACCTGACACTGACTATCCAGCCAAAGAAATAAATAAGTAACAACAAATACTGTTATTTATTTACTAAATAAATAAGTACTTAGTAAATAAGTAACAGTAAAAACTACAGGTACCATTCATGAGGGGCTTCAACAAGTTTGTGAAAAAATTCTGTTGTTTCAATTCCGTTTTTCCAGAAAATTTTTGAACCCCCTCTTGTGCAATAAGATTTAAGAAATGGAAATAAAATTCAGCACCTTGGGAAAAGGAGGCAGACATGGTCATCCCAAGAGCCAGTAGAACCGGACTAACATTAAGTTTGGTTTGGGCAACATAACAGAAACCCACAGTCAATACAGGAAACACATTAATTTATCTTGTTTTCCTTACCTAATCTCTTTGTCATTGTGTCACTGAGTCTTAAGCCCCAAACCCCTGTCTAGTCTCGATCCTTAATGATTTAAATGTGCCTGAGGTCTACTGCAAAGACTATGTCTTCCCAAACCCAAATCGTCACCAAAATCTGCAAAGGACTCTACATTTACACAGTTCAAAATTCTTAAATAATAATAAATGTAAAATCTCATACAGATCCTAAAACAGTAACTGAGCACCAAGATGGAAAACAAATGTTTATCATGCACACCAGATTTAGTGGCACTGGTTCCACATAACAGGACCTGAGGGATGCAGTGGTTACAGTGCTCAGCTGCTAACTACAAGATTGGTGGTTTGAATCCACCAGTCGCTCTACAACAGAAAGGTACGGCAGTCTGTTTCTGCAAAGATTACATATTGTTGTTAGTGCCACTGAATCTGTTCAGATGCATAGCAATCCTGTATAGAGTTCCTAAATCTGTTTGTTAGTCTTTGCGGGAGCAGAAAGCCTCATCGTTCTCCCTTGAGCCGTGGGTGGGTTTGAACCGCCAACCTTGTGGTTCACAATACAGTGCTTTAACCTGCACAGCCATCATGCTCCCCAGTGATTACATACAGCCTTGGAAACCCTATGTAGTGATACTACTCCATCCTGTAGGGCTGCCATGGGTTGGAATTGACACATGGCAATGTGTTTGGTTCTATATATGCTTTCATTCAGAGCCACACAATACGTTGGCCCCCATGCATTAGCCCTTCCTTCTGATTGTTCTCAGTGACTCAGCTAAGCAGAGCAAACAGGCAAAGTCTAACAGAGGAGACAGGAAGGCTGGCTGCACCCCAGGGGTAGGAGAGCAGGCACTTTCAAATCACAACTAGAAAAGGTGCAGGTCAGCCCCCTTGCTGAGAACCTGACTGGAGGACATTTGCGCACTCAGCAGTAAGTCCTTGCTGGGTAATGGCAATATGCTAGGAACAAGTTATTCTGCAGAGTGTGATCTTGTTTTTACAATTCTATTTAGCCAGCATACCAAGACGCTTTGAAAAGTTTGTGGGGAAATGCCATTATCTTTTAACTTCATTTTTCCACAAACTTATTGAAGCTCCCCCGCCCCATACATTTATTGAGATCCTATTCCCCAGTAAATTTAAATAAATAAAAGGGTAAACAAAATTACAAGTAGAAATTCTAATGACTACTCCTGGTATGGATCAGCACTGGACTGCAAAACCACTAGTTTGGCAGTTCAAAGCCACCAGCTGCTCCTGGGAAACCCTATACAGTCACTGTGAGTCAGAACTGATTCAACAGCACTTTGGTGGCACTGTAGAATAAGCACTCGATTGTTGAATTGTTGAAACCCACCAGCCACTCTGTAAATTTCTATGAAATTTACAGCCTTGGAACCCCTCCACAGGATGGCTCTGAGTTGGAATCCACTCAATGGTAGTGGGTTTAGCTTTGGGTTTATGCTCCTTCAGGTGTTCTGGGTACTAGAGAGCCATCCCTTCCCTCATGAAAATCGGATTTTCATGGCACAAGGAAGGGGAGATACTAAAATAAATCAGGTAGAAAAGGGGGAACAGAGAATGAAAGAGAGCAAAAGGACAGTGGGAAGCAGCTCTTTGATAAGGTGATGTTTGAACAAATACCACTATTGTTGTTGTTGTTGTTGTTGCTAAATGTCATCAAGTCGATTCCAACTCATAGAGACCCTGTATAGGTTCAAACCCATCCAAGGAACTTGAACCACCTGGTGGTTCAAACTGACCTTATGGTCCAGTGCTTTTCCTACAGTGTCACACCAGGACCATTAGATGTAGAAAATGGAGGTCACTAACGGCATGCATTAGCAAGAATGTTTTCAGGAGCCTGGTAGAAATAAAATTGTTTCCTATGGATTTGAGAAAGAAAGGAGACAAGGGAATAGTCACTAAAAACAACTATAGGTAACATTGTTGTGAAAGGGAGCAGAGAAATCAGAGTTCAAGAGGATCAAAGATTTTTATTAAACGTGGGAAATATTTACTATGTGCTTGTGTGATAAAGACTGAATGAGAGATCATTTTCTACCTCTCTAGGGTTCTAAGTCTTGTCTCAACTGTGGGAATCTGTGATGTAACATCTGAGATGGGGTCAATGGGAAGTGCCTCCCCTTCTTTCTCATCTTGAGTAGAGAGAGGACAGTGAGAACAAGGTTCATTGTGCAGCTGAAATGTGGAATGGAGTTTGAAGAACAGCATGTTCTTCAGGCTTCCTCATTGTGCACAGAATGACTTTAATTTAACCATCTTCTTTAGATCCCCCATCCAACTTGTTGTTAAATGCCTTTGAGTCGGAGCCGACCCATAGCGACCCTGTACAGGGTTTCCGAGGGTGTAAATCCTTACGGGAGTAGAAAGCCTCATCTTTCTCCCGCAGAGCGGCTGGTAGTTTCGAACCACTGACCTTAAGGTCCGCAGCCCGATTCGTAACCACTACGTAGCTAAGGAAAATGTTTAAACAGAATCCCAACAGAAATAAAACTTGAGGGATAAAGCAGACCCAGTAACAGGCAGCCCAAATACTGCTGATTACCAGCAAGAAAGCCTTCATTGTAACAGGGACTTTATCCTTTCTTTGGTATTCCTAAATAACTAAAAAGAAACCCATGAAAATTAGCAATAGTTTTACTCATACCTAAATCACTCTAGTTTGGTACTTGATAAAACAAAACAAGCTGTTTTCTTAACTGGGTCGAGAAAAATACTATTTTTGAGCCACCAAAAGTCACTTCAGTGTGACAATAATTGTTCTGATGTTTATCTTAGACTCTGCATGAGTGATTTTTCCCTTGATGCTAATCCCATTAGATGTAGAATGGGCTGAAGTCTTTCAACCTCTGTTTCTTTTTCAATTTTTCAATTGACTTGTAGTTTAATATCAGGTGCCATTTCACAAATGGCCAGATTGCATAGTAAAATAATTTAGGGAAAGAGGGGGAAAAATGACTTTTCACCTGTTTCTAAACTTTTTTCTATATTCAGAAATATTTCTTAAACTGTAGAATAACCAAAAAATATTGTATACATAACAGACAAAAAGACTAAGAAAAAAGAAAAATGCAGAGCATACCAGACTTACTTGAAAGATAATCTTTTTATTGGGACTTCACCTCCCTGCTCCCTGCCTCTCTAGGGAACTGTTACACATCATTCTTTGTTCTGTGAAAGGAATGCCTGCACTGGTACAAAGTGCTCTGTCTTGGAACTCAATGTCTTGATCTTAGAAGCTTGAATGAGTAAGGACTATCACCTAGGGGGGTCTGGTCTGACTGGACTATGAACTAAGAGTTCTTGATCCTTTCAAATATTTGGAAGGAGGGGATAAGTCCTCCCTTGGAGCTTCTCCAACACCCATTACTATATTTAGCTCGTTTCTATGGGCCCAGAGTCCTAGTGTGGTGTTGTAGGATAAGCACTGGACTGCAAACCACAAGGTTGGTAGTTCAAACCCATCGGCCACTTCTCAAGCATTAAGAGTTGGAACTGACTCAACAGCACTTAACAACTAACAGCAACAAATATGTGAAAATTTCTTCTTATACCCATTTACCCATTTTCATCAAATCCATTCCTAAAGGCAGCCTTATTTTTGAAAAGCAGAAAAATAAAATATTCATACTCATTGTCTGACTCTAAGTTTGTACAAAAATAATGATTTCTATGCATCATAGATAAAAATGTCATGTTTCACAAAAATGATTTCTGACCAAGCCTCACTCAATCCCTGATCATGTGGGAAGGTTCTAATTTAAAGCAACTAGAAAACAGCTGTGTGCCGTTGAGTCAGATTCCAACTCATAGTGACTCTGTGTAGGGTTCCTGAAGCTGCAGATCTTTAGGAGCAGAATGCCTGTTTCTCCAGAGGAACAGTTGGTGGGTTTGAACTGCTGGTGTGCAGTTAGCAGTCCAGTGCTTACCCTACAGTGCCACATCTAATGTTACATTTAAATTCAGAACAAACCCACCAGCCACTCCTCAGAAACCCTATACAGGGTCATTATGCATCGAAACCAGCTCCACACCTCACAACAACAGCAGTGTGTAAGTGGCTCTTAGCAAAGACCATCAATGGCAGCTAACATTATAGACAGTTATACGTGAAACATACATCTTGGTGTCCCTGGGTGGTACAAACGGTTAAATGTTCAGCTAGCTGCTAATCAAAGTTGGGAGGTTCCAGTCCATACCAGAAGTAACTACGTCCAAAAAATCAGCCATTCATTACAAACCCTATGAGTACAGTTCTATTCTGACAGACACGGCAACTGCTTTTAATATACAAATACTCTTGGCCTCAACTGAAAGCGGAAAGGTGATTTTCCCCCTTAGAGAACATCTCACAATGTTGAGGGGCATTTTGGATTGCCACACTATAGGATGTTGCTGCATCTGGTGGGCTCAGGAAAATTGCTAAACATCCTATAATCCACAGCCACTACTGCAGAGAAATCCTGCTTTATATGTAGCAACCAGAAGAATATGTTACAGGACATCAGGGGCTACAACCAACAAAATCTAGATTATAGAAAACTCCAGGAAAGGTGACCCAGTAGGAATGCCTACAAGGGGACTTCAAAACATTTGTGAAAAAATGCCATTACATTTCAATTCCATTTTTCCATAAACTTTTTTAAGATCTCACATATAATGCAAGAAAAAATAAAATAAAATAGAGGTAAATACACACGTTGAAAGACTTAAATGACTTATTCACCAACTCTAACCTATAGACTTCACTTGGATTTTTATTCAAACAATCAGATTTTTTAAATAGTATCAAGACAATGGGGAATTAAAATTGACTGCATATAAAGAACAGCTGTTAAATTTTAGGTTAACAGACCTCATATTTTAGAAATAAATTTATAGATGGATTTATATGTATCTGAGAACTGTGTCAGAATACAGAGATACAGCTAAAACAGGATTCGGTACAAGTTGTTAATTTACGTAACTGACTGATAAGCATCAAAGGGTTCATATATACATAAGACAGAAGTTTAAGTTAAGCATATAAGAGATAAATTTTTTATAATAAGGCTGAGAACACTAACTTTCTAAAATATTAACTATGCGACCATCAGGTAAAAACATTCTGTAAACATCTGGTGTGGCACTGCAGGACAAGAACTGGACCACAGGTTGGTTTGAACTCCAAGGTCAGTGGTTCAAACTCACCAGCTGCTCCTTGGAAACCCTATACAAGGTCACTGTGAGTCAAAATTGACTCAACAGCACTTACCAACAACAACAAGATTGCTAAAGAAAAAGATTCCAAGAATTGGGCATAAGGCTTGGCCCTAACTTAAAATCCTGGCTCCACCCTTACTTCTTTATAATCTTTAGAACTTCTGTAAAGCGAGTATGGTCATCATACTATCTACATCATATCTTACATCATATTTACTACATCACTGTTAGCGATGTGAAAATTGCAAAAGATCTTGGTTGGTGCTCACTTCCCACAGTAGCTTCAAAACAAATAACAAAAGTAACATGGGGCAAGTCTTGTCCCCCTCCTTGCCTCTTATACTGGAGCAATTTAAGGACTTTGACTCAAGCCATTCATTGCCTTCTTGCTACAACCAGAAAATCAAAGCAATAATGAGGAAATGTGTGGTGCTGTGGGTTACTGTGTTGGACTGAAAAGTTAGTTTGGATCCCAGGGTCGGAGGTTCAAGCTCACCAGCCACTCCTTGGAAACCCAATACAGGGTTTGCTATGAGTTGAAACCAACTCAACAGCACTTAACAACAACAACAAAGATTCTACAGATAATGTATACATCTCATTTTCCTTTCTTAACAGATCCTTATTTCACTAATTCATTGTACTTTGGGGGAGAAAATTTTCAGCCCAAACATTTTATACAGCTTACTTCCTTTCCTTCATTCCTTTTTATAACAGCTGTTTACTCATATCCTGCCAGGTTTTTTTCTGGAAGCCCCATTGGCAAAGCTGTGAGGCTGTTGTACCAGTGACTTTAGACTTGGCTGCAGAGCATTCACATGGAAAAAATCCAAACAGTCTGTTTCGGTTGCCTTTTATTTTCCCCAAAGCAGCATTTCTTTCAGTCTTGTTGCATTTGCAATAAAGCATTCATCTTTATCCACTTGTGAATAAGGGATAAAGACACAGACTATTGGCTGGTGGCACAGGTCTCTGGTTCCCTCTAAGACCTTCCCCTTTCTCTAAATAAAGCCTTCCACCAATCACCAGATTGGAAAACAGAAAATGGGTTGAAGCCTAGCTCTGCCATTCATTGTATAGCCTTGAAGGAGCCCTTCTTCTCTGAAGGTATAATAATACCTGACCTATTGTCTTCAATAGGAATCCTGGTGTGGTGATGTGGGTTAATGCGCTAGACTGCAAAGTCAGTTTGAACCACAAGGTCGGTGGTTCAAGCTCACCAGCCTCTCCTTGGAAACCCTATACAGGGTTTGCTAGAGTCAGTTCCAACTGGCTCTATAGCACTAACAACAATTGTCTTCAAGGAGCTCTGGTAGCGTAGTGGTTATGAGTCGGGCTGCCAATCTCAAGGTCAGCAGTTTGAAACTACCAGCCATTCTGCAGAAGAAAGATGAGGCTCTCTGCTCCTGTAAAGATTTACAGCCTTGGAAACTCTATGCAGGGTCATAATGAATCGAAACCAACTCCATGGCATACCACCATCATTGTCTTCAAATACGCTAATGATAACTGGAATTTATCATTTGCAGTTTTACAAAATATATGCAGTAATAAAGGCTCTATGGCTTGCTATCTATTTCTCCCTAAGTATTGAAAGATTCATGACTGTCTCTTCAACCAATCTGTGACATCCAGACACCCACTCATACTAACTGACCCTGTATATAGTTTCTAAGACTATAAATCTTTTGGGAACAGAAATTCTCATCTTTTTCTTGCAGAGCAGCTAGTGGGTTTGAAGTGCCGACCTTGCGGTTAGCACTGCCTATCCTATAGTGACACTAGAGCTCCAAGACACCCACTACCATCTCTAAAACTGCCAGCACTGTGACTACATTCATAATGTAATTTCCAGTGTGAAGTGAGATTCAAATTGAAACCAATGTAATCTCCTTCAAACATTTAAACTGAAAGTTACACCAAAGTAATCTGGAAAATATGGAGTCCATAAATTGGCACCGTAGGATAAACACTGGACTACTAATGGCAAGGTCTGCAGCCGATCCTCAGAAATGACTGGATGGCATTTAATAACAGTAGAAAAACCAATGAGAAATTTTACCTAGAAATTTACCACAGCAATGTAATAAAAGTTAAAATTGGAGTCTATATTAACATTAAAAGTTCCTCACTTGAAAAAAACAACAAAAACAACCAGAAATTTGTGCTAGGGCAGGACACACTTAGCATGTCTTGCTAAAAATAGACTTCTGTCAGAACATCACCCCTAATCCACAAAAGAATCTGCCACGAGATTTCAATAACAAAAGGCATATTGTAGACATCGCTGTCCATCAACAAATCTAACAAATTGATTAAAATGCCACAGTGACAAGGGTGAAACAAAATACAGTGCAGAGACTGAAATCAACTCACGGCAGTCTTTCTCATCAGCTCCGTCTGAGCAGTCCCTGACATGGTCGCACCTGTATTCACGTGGGATACACCGACCATCGGAGCATGTTATCTGATGGCTTGAGCATGTGCTCCCAGCTGTGAAGGAGAAAAAAGATTACTTATAATTACTTCCAAAAACAAACCATTAGACAGGCATCTACCAAATATCGATGAGGATATCTGAAGGGCAAGGAGAGTCCTTGAACATAGAGTTGTTCAGGGCATAAGATGAAATTAAGCACAAGGTAAAATGTACACTTGTTGTTGTGTGCCGTGGAGTCGGTTCCGACTCATAACGACCCTGTACAGGGTTTCCGAGGCTGTAAACCTTTACGGGAGCAGAAAGCCTCATCTTTCTCCCGTGGAACAGCCGGTAGTTTCGAACTGCTGACCTTACAGCTCGCAGCCCGATTCGTAACCACTACACTGCCAGAGCTATATATAATCTTATAGTGCAACAGTAAAGGTATTATTACAATGCCCACAGAATAGCCTCAGCACTATAATATCCTAACAACTCAAAGATGTTAGTTTTGATTTTGAATGATGTATTATCAGCATGTGTTAAGAATGCAATATAGACTGAAACACTAGATTGTAAAGAGGATGAATGCAATAAGAATTTTTCAGAAATAAGCATTGATCCAGGATCTGCAGATACAGGTATTCGACGAAGATAGGCCTTTCTCATTGAAATCTCACTTTAAACAAGAAGATAATTTGACAAATGATAACAGTGATTCCTGATTAATGGGATTGTGTAATTATGCCAATAAATTTTATAAACAGGAAAATAAATATTTTTAAGTGAAAGAAAGTAGAGTCTCTATAGTTTATCAAGTGTGCCTACTGATAAATGGATTAAACCAATGAATTAACCCTATAAAAATGATGTGAAAACTCTTCTGCAAGGAATTACCAGGATTTGGTTGCTTTTAACTTTTTATTGCGAGTTGAATGATGGTGTACAGACAAGATCAACTTTACATCCAACAAATTATACACTCAATTATTACAATTCCCTCCATGCAGCACCATTTGTCTCACTTCCTCCCTGTGATTCCTGTTTGCATCCTACCCACCTTCTCATCCTTCCCCATAACTCTACAGACTGCTTGGCTGAAAACTGTGCTAAGAGGGTGAGTTCCTTTTCAGACCTTGGGTGGTCAAGGGCCATAACCTCAGGTTCCTCCAGTCTCTTTCTGACACCAGTAAACCTGGTCTTTTTTTAAATTTTTATTAAATAATTTTGAGTTTACTTCCACATTTTCTCCCATTCTACCCGGAACCCTCTAATGTGTGATTCCTTTCAGAGCAGTTGGTAGATAGCCAGGTACCATCTAATTCTTCTAGTCTCAGAGTCATGCAGACTGATGTTCACATGCTCCATGAGTCCACTGGACTAACTGATTCCAAGTCACTTCAATTCTCACTCTTCTTTCTTCCACACATGAAGAGATGAATAGCTGCACCTTAGATGGCCACTCATGAGCTTTCAAGATCCCAGACACTACTCAACCAAAGTAGAATATTGTCTTGTGGACTGTGTTACTTGGTAGCTATATATTATCATGAGATATTGAATTGTCCACATGAGAAGAGAAACATTTGGAGAAACGTGATCCTCTAAAAAATAATATAATTCTCTTGAGGAAATAATTTTGGAAAAAAAAGACATTATAACACAAAGTTCCCTACACTTGGAGGTAATATTTTGATTGATAAAAATTAGAAATCTGTTAAAGGATGATCCATCAACACTTTTGGACAATGGCAATTTTAGAATTGATATTTGAAAATGTACCAAGTGATAAATAAGTGCAGCGGACTGAGTAGGAGCTGCTAACCAAAAGGTCAAGTCCACAACAGAAAGATGAGGCAGTCTTCTGTAAAGATTTATAGCCCTGGAAACCATATTGGATAGTTCTGCTGTGTTCTACGGTGTTGCTCTGAGTCAGAATCAACTTGATGGCAGTGAGTCTGCGCCTTCTATGCTTCATTCATCACATCTTTCTTGTCACCTGTCCCATCTTCCAGTTAGCAGCCTGTGCCTCGAAGATTACTCTTAGTTGTTGTTGTTGTTGTTGTTAAGTACCGTGGAGTCAGTTCCAACTCATAGTGACCCTGCACAGGGTTTCCAAGGCTGTAAATCTTTATGGGAGCAGAAAGCTCATCTTTCTCCTGCAGAATGACTGGTAGTTTTGAACTGCTGAACTTGAGGTTAGCAGCCCGAGTCGTAACCACTAGCATGCCCAAAACCCACACCATTGAGTTAGATTCTGACTCATAGTGACCCTGTATAGGGCTTCTGAGGCCGTAAATCTTTACAGGAGCAGAAAGCCCCATCTTTCTCCCACAGATAAGCTGGTGGGTTTGAACTGCCAACCTTCTGTGCTTAGCACCACCAGGGTTCCTTTTAGTTAGCCTGTGATTGTAAAGTGTCATCAAGTCAGTTCTGACTCATAGTGATCCTGTATAGGGTTTCCCAAAGAGCAGCTGGTGGGTTTGAACCACTGCTCACCTACCAGTTAGCAGTTTATCTGACAGGGCCACACCAGTTCATGAGTCAGATTATTAGTATGAGGTCATCTGACACATCACAAGCTACAGTTCAGCTTTCATCTGTCTCTGTGTAGGGAATGCAAGGGAAAATGGAACCATAAAGGAACATGTGACCAAAAGATGAATAATCCATCATGCAAAGTCTTTAGAGATAGAAAGATGAAAATTCATAGTCACTGCCTGCCCTCCAGAGATTCACAATTTAACCCCATCCAGCTCCTACTATGTACCAACTATCCTCAGATCACTCCACCTTTCCCCTATGACCTTATGGATCCCCTGTGATAGGATATACTCTGAAGTAACTCAGAATTATATCCCTAGATTCCCTAAAAAGCCTACAGGACTACTTTGTTCTTCCAGATGGATTTTCTAGAAACAAGGATTTCTTCCTATTGCTAACTATGCCTGGCTCTTTCTTACACTCAGTCAATTCTTCTGAACTACAATCCCCATCTTCCTCTCTCAGATCTTGTCCCCTCTTTTGCACTCCATCTCAAACCCTAACACACAATGAACTGCACCCTATCTGGATTGTGCCATGCTCCCGTTTGACTTTAATTAGCCATGCCTTCCACGGGGCTGCCATTTCATACCATTGCCATCTAACCACTCCTGGAGATCCTTGTCAACCAAAAGCGAGAGCAGCTTATAAAATAATTAATATCAACTAGGAGCACTGTTGGCACTGTAGGATAAGCACTGGACTACTTAACCACCAGCCACTCCTAGGAGAAAGATGAGGTTTCTGCGCCTGTAAGGATTTACAGCTTCAGAAACTCTATACAGGGTTGTTATAAGTTGAAATCTACTTTACAACACTTAACAGCCACCTTCCAAGTTCTACATAGATTCCCGGTTTCTCCTTGACCATCTTGCAGTGATGGACCTTAACAGGGTATTTAATTATAGTCTTTAACCAAAACTAAAAATGGCCATCGAATTGATTCCCAAAGCCAAATTCATGAGAATTTTAAGAATCTCTATTGTCTTCTTCAAAAGATCCTTGGCATCTAATGGTCCAGCTGAAAAGAGTTCACACTCAATGCTGGACTCAAAAGTCCTGGGCTAAATTCCAGGACCTAATGAAGGCATTGGAATCTCCCAACACTACTTATCTAAAGACTAAACACATTCTCGTATGAAGTAGCTGTCAAAAACATCTGTTTCTTCTTTGATCTTGAAGGACAATGAGGACAGGATCTTGGCTGACATCTTAAAATTGGCATAGAACGATTTCCAAGGTCCAAGATTTGTAAGATATGCCTTTGATGAAGCACAATGTACAAGGTTCAAAGGAGAATGCCACACAGGGATTAGAACAGAATTTTTCCAGGACATAATCTGGGTCAAGAGTCTGAGGTACTCTTTTATCCAGTAATCTACCTGACCTTCCCACCACCTGGATCTCTGTTCTTCTGTGTTTACCTTTTTTCACATTTTAATTGTTTTGATCATAGACTAGGACCATCAAGAGAGGAACACAGAAATAGAATGCGGGACCTTATCCAGAGAAGCAGCAGCGCCAGAGATGGAGGCAGAGATGGGGGCATAGAGAGGGGGAGCGGCTGAGTACTCTAGATTCATCAACTAAGAAGAGAAGGACTAAGAACTGGTGGCCAGGAGCAGACTTGCAGAATGTGCCCTTTGCAGATGTAATTTATTATATATGCCTGAGTGGGTTTTTTTGTTTGTGTGTTTTT
>NW_006408617.1:11065130-11104538 GCF_000296735.1 Chrysochloris asiatica
AGAGAAGGACTAAGAGCTGGTGGCCAGGAGCAGACTTGCAGAATGTGCCCTTTGGAGATGTAATTAATTATATATGCCTGATTGAGTTTTTTTGTTTGTGTGTTTTTTTAAAAAAGCTAAAGTGGATAAAGAGAAATACTTTTAACTGATGGTATATGGAGGGAATTATAATCAATGTAATGCAACAAGTTATATGAGTTGTTGAATGTGAAACTGATGATGTGCCCTGTAAACTTTCATTCAATCCACAATAAAAACCTTAAATTAAAAAAAATAAAAATAAAAATAAAGAGTCTGAGGTACTCTTTCTAGCCAGAGACCTTCTCAATTTTCACCTCAAGGGAGATCTCTTGGGGGAAAAAGATGTTGTTCTCTTGTCTAGATATTGAAAGTTGCATTATGGTGATGTAAAATTTGGAACATCTAGAGCTTTTGTGTAACCATGAAAAGTCAATAGGATGAAGATGGCAGAGAAAAAATTGGTTGTTATTATTGAGTTAAATAACTCCTGGTGTGGTGCTTTAGGATAAGCATTGGTCTGCTAACCTCACTGTCAACAGTTCAAATCCTATACAGGGTCTCTATGAGTAGGCAGCAACTCAACAGCACTTAACAGCATGAGATAATTAAGTCCCTCTTTGTTTAATCATTTTGAATATGTTTTGGTTCCTTACAGCTAAAAACATCTACAGGAAATAATTTTTAATTACACAGATGGGCTTAATAAAGAAAACAATAGAATAATACATCATAGACATCTTTCCCACAGGTTTACCATCTTACATTTATCCAAAATTACTCTCAACCAAAATAATTTTCAAACCCATTAAAACATACCTTAAAAGGTATGCTTTTTCTTGAGGAGGTAGAGGTAGGAGGGAAATAGGTATGACTACAAAAGGGTAACATGACAGATTTTTTTTGTTGTTACAGGGAGAGGTTGAGCTAGAGTTAGGAATAAATCTTGGTCTAATTTTTAGGGTTACAGTCAAACCTGTTTTTATTTTTTCTTGAATTCTGCTTGAGTTCCTCTTCATTGGAAGTTCTTTACTACCTTATTCCCTCTTTTTACTTTATGGTTTTGTTGTTGTTAAATCTGAATCTCTGGTTCTCTGTTTTCAGTCTTGTTGGTGAATTTTACTTTGAATAATTCTTCATATGGATTGAGTTCTAGGTGATATTGTCATGCATGTTAGTCTCTGGTTGTTAACTACTGTTGTTGACTCTCTGTCCAAATAACTAATTTTTCCTGAGCTACTCTCAGGATTCTTGTCTTGTCTTCGGTTTTGAAAGTTTGATTACAATATATCTTGGTGATTTTCTTTTGGAGTATTATTTGGCTGTTTTCATAATGTTAGGGAAATTTTCTTCCAACAGTTCTTTGACAATATTCTCTATGGTTTTTGGCTGCTGTTTTCTTGCTGTTGTGGTTGTCTCTTCCTGGTTTGGAATTCTACTCACACGTAAATTATTCCTCTTGACAGTGTCCCACATAAATCTATCTTTATATGTTTTTATTCTTTTTTTCTGACTGTTCTCCTAGCAGATGAATACTGTTCTTCCAGTAGTGTAGTATCTATTTCTGAAGTCTTAGTGTTAATGTTAATGGTTTTCCAATTGCTGTTTTTGTATGGTTCCCATTTTTTCATTAGTTTTGTCAGTTTGTTTCCTGAATTCTTTTGTCTGTTTTCCTTGATACAATCTGCAGTTTTCTCAAGCATTCTCTCAATCCAATGAAGATGCCTAAATAGCATTCTTTTGCATTCTTTATCATCAGGTAGTTCCAATACCATTTCTGGTATATTTTCTGACCCTCTATTTTGGTCATTAGTTTTAGGCACTCTGTCTTGTTTCTTCATGTAAGCTGAAACACTATGCTGTCGTATATGTATTTAATTGATGATTGTTCTCAGGCACTCACCATCTGGGTGTGGTAGAGACTGGAAGTGTAAACGTGATTTAAGGTTCACCGTTTGTGTAGAATAGTTTAGGGCAGGTTCACGCATCTCCAGAGCAAGGGCACAATGCCAGGAGCTCAACCCCAGGCAGAGCAAAGGCTTCACAGGAATGGGGGATGCCACTGGTTGCAGGGTTGGTGAGGATAGGGACTGGCTCCCAGGAGGGCACAGGGACAAAAGAGGACTGTCCTCCATTTCCACCAACCTCCAGGCACATTCTGTGCCTGCAGACACTGTGTCTACAACCACCTGCAAAAGCTCAAGATGGCCTCACCACTCCACCCCAGATCACTGTCCACAGTTTTTCTTCTCTGTCACTGCTCTTCTACTAGGCACTCAATCCACCTCTGTTGTTCTATCCTCTATGTGTATCTGTCTCCAGGTGTTTGTTTGTTACAGCGGTTCAGCTCAGGGCATCCACCTACTCCTCCACCATCTTGCCCAGAAGTTCAAAGAAAGTAGAGTTTAAGAGGTTCTTCCAAATTCCTGTTTTGAACCCCCTAAATGCCTGGGAATGTAGTAGTCGTCAAGGTCTATTTCATTGCTTTTACAATTCTCTTATTGCATAGATTCCCTTATCTTTAAGGACCAGGTCAGCGTTTAAAAGTAATCATTGCATTATGTTTTCTATCAGTGACAGGTTAGGTTTTATATATGCAATGGAACAAAACTAGACTCTTCTATTAATGCTTACAGCACTGATGTTCATCTGAGCCATCTTCACAGTCCATATCCTCATCACACACCCAGTATTGAGGGATGCATGCCCCAGTACTCTTACACTGGAATTGGCCTGTCTGGCAAGGTTGGCGAGCTGAAACAAACCAGAAAAGGATTCATTCTAGCAAACATCCAGACTGCTATACTAGCATCAGCAAGCAAAGCTTATTTTCAAACATAGTTATCAACTTCTGCTCAATATATTTGAAGGCAAATAAATAATAATCGCTCTTTATACAGTCGGTTTTAGCAACAGCACTACAACAAACAGGCATCTATTGAGAAACACTATTCCCCAGCATTTTCATTACTCCCATTTTCAAATGCATTGTTATCCCAAACAGCACACCAAATTGTTCTGTTTTGCTCCTAGTGTTCAACCTAAAATGAACTCAGTAAGCCCCAAGGAGGCAAATAAATAGCACACAACATCCTGTTCCTACAAAAGGTGATCCAGAAGCATCTCCTGGGAGCTTATAAAAACAGAATGTTGTTGATGTTGTGTGCTGTCGAGTCGGTTTCGACCCATAGCGACCCTGTACAGGGTTTCCGAGGGTGTAAATCCTTGCGGGAGTAGAAAGCCTCATCTTTCTCCCGCGGAGCAGCTGGTAGTTTCGAACCGCTGACCTTTAGGTTCACAGCCCGATTCGTAACCACTACGCTACCAGAGCTCCTTATAAAAACAGAATATCTGGCCTTATCTCAAACAAACCAAATCAAATCTGCAATTTAACAAGCTCTCCAGGTATCTATTTGTACGTGAATATTTGAGAAGCACTATTCCACCATTTCATTACTCCTATTTTCAAATGCATTACCATCCCAAACAGCACACCAAATTTTGATTGCTCTGTTTTGCCACAGGATGCCAATAATTCAATTTTCATATCATTCTCCAATTTTTAGATGTTAGCCCTTGGCATTTTCACCTATCAAAATGCATAAAATTGCAATTGTGTGACTGAGCAGCAAATGACTGAACCTCTCCCAAGTTTCAGTTTCTAAATCTGAAACCAAACTCAGAATATCATTCAGAGAATAAAGAAATATATGTGATAGTAATCTCATAATTAGCTAAATGTATAGGTACTATATAATCATATTTTTTAACTAGAATTTGTATAAACCACACTAGCCAATTCTAAGCCACACTGAATCCATCATATAAAAACAGATTCCTTCTTTAGTTCAGGTACTATTTTTTTGTTTGCTCTTCTTAGTGCACAAAATTTCCAGAGTGAATAAGCAAATATAATTTTGTATGGCTTTAGATAAGCTTTTCCAAATTTGTTTCCATATCATGGTCATGGGATAAAGGTAAGATAAAACTAACGTGAATTGGCTATGTGCCTAAAAAAGAATAACATAATTACTAATACTTTATCTCAAAAGACTTGGACTCAACTTTTTCTCTTTTACAGATGAAAATCACTGTGAAGCTCTTAGCTATTCAAAACAAGAGTTCAATCTGGCCCCTCCCACTTACGGCAGCCAAGTTCGTCAGCATTATCGAAACAATCTCCTGTCCCGTCACACCTCCAGGATATCGGTATACAACGTCCATTTCCACAGCGGAAGTGCTGACTGTCACATTCTGTAATACAGCAAACAAGAGAAGACAGTGAGCCACACTGATATCTCACTGAAAAACACAATTTTTTGAGAAACAGAAAACCATCCAACTAAATACTAGTCCAAGGAATGTTGATTATTTATGAAATTATAATAACGGTTTTATAACAATATAAATGGGACTCTGCAGTAATGTCATTTTCATATTTCATACTAAACTTCCTTATATATCTGGCCAGTGACCTCCCCCAGCAGTATGTGCTAAATTAGAATTTCCTCCCTCCCCCCCAAAAAAAGAGCAGCCATAATTGATTATTATCAATTGATGGGACTATCTGAAACTCTAAAAAGTACATCTGACAATACGTAACCTGTTTTTGTTATTGAGGTGTTAGTACTATCTAGTCACTTTCGATTTAGCAATCCCATGTGACAAAGTAGAACTGCAGCCGTAAGGTTTACTTTGCTGTAATCTTTACAGAAGCAAATTGCCAAGACTTTCTCCTGAGGAGATGCTGGGTAGGTAGGTTCACACCAGCCAGCGCTTAACCACTGAGCCACCAGTGCCCTTTATCCTGCTAATTAAAATGTGTATATATTTAAATATTTGTGTCAAGAAGAGATTATGATAATGAGGTTTGGTGATTTGAGTGACAGCTCTTGAATAAATTATACCCTGAGTGGCTGGGACAAGTGGCCTTTATTGGGGCAGACGTGGTAATCATTGTAATGTGTAAGATGCCAACTCTATAAATTCAGCATTACAAAAAAACAGCCAGAGTACACGAAAGGATGCCACATTCCCGTCTTTCTGGTACAACTAGAATATAATTTATCAAGGTAATTTCATTCAGCAAATACATTCAGCAATTTTCCCTAAGAGACAAATTTGGTAGTTGGAAATCCTCTGAACTTCCCTAACTATCTGGCCAGTGACCTCCTTCAGCATTATGTGCCAAATAAGAATTTCTTTTCTTTTCTTTTCTTTTTTTAAACCAAAAAGAGCTGCCAACACCAGCACAACTTGAAAAAGACTCAAAATGATTCTCTCATAAATCCAAGGTAGTGGAGGAATAATTATCAGGGTCGTTAGAATAATTGTATTTTCCCCTATATTTTTAAGCAATCATTTAAGCTAAATTACTCATTTCAATTTTTGGCTAATTCACTCAAAAGGAAGTAAATACACACATCAATTACCTACTCCTAAAATAAATAAACAATGTGCTATCCTGACTTGTGTAAATGCAGACATATCAACAGCATAATGTAAACAGAGTTAAGTGATCTATTCATAGGGGATATAGGCTACTTTGTTCATGGAATGTTCAAATCTGATTGTCTGGTAGTGACATCCTGATTTATAATGTATGCTGCAAATGGTCAGAAACTTCCCTTGGCTAAATGGTGGTACCGAGTGGTACAGGAGTACGTACACCCAAATACCTTCTATAGACTAATGCATGATGGTGGTTGGTGGTGCAGGTCTGGGGTTGGTGGTGCAGGTCTCTTATCAACTACCTTTAAAACACAACAACCTCCCTTGCAAAAATGCCCCTAAGGAATGTACAAATTCACTCTGGAATCCCAGAACTTCTCATTGGATCTTGTTCTACAGAGCACTATTTCCACGGGAGATTAGAGACTTTTGAGGCTTAGCTATTACTGTAACATATATTAAATCACTTTTATCAATTAGGTCCATTGCTAGTAATGCAGTGTAATACATGTGTAAATTCAGTACATAGGTCTCCCTTTGGATCTACTAATTTCTGACTAGAAAACTATAACAATCTAAAGGTCACTTTACTTACAAATAGCTTCATATTAATATGGGACTAAGAAAGACATACTTTTGGGCTATATATATGAAAAGTCTCAGAAATTTTTTAAATATATGTAATTCATGCTATTTCTTATGAAATTTTATTCTAATTCAAATTTTGAGGCTGTGTATTGTTTTTGCTAAAATACACAAACACAACATAAAATAGACAACTTAAAACACCTCAAAGCCAATTATTTAAAAGGAAATTTCTCTCACACATACATACACACATATGCAGACACACACAATGAAACTGATAGTGGAAATTTTACAAGTAACTATAATTATTTTCTCACACTTGATCTCCCTAATCACTAGGTTATCTAAGGTAACATATCAAACTCAATTTATTCAATTTGTTGCTAGATGTACCATAGTGCATTCGTCAAATTCATCTTTTCAAAAGTAACTTTCATGCCTGTTATAACTCCCAAATGACAACTGTTTGGAAATATCTCTCTAGAAAAAACAAACTGACACTCATTGTTGGGTGGCCTCTTAGCAATCAGCCACCATGCGCCTCTGATGTCAGAAGCCTGTCATTCATTCTGTTACAAAGGGAGTACGTGCTGTTTCAAAACAAACGGCTGGTGAAAAGGGCTAGGTCAGGTCTGAAATAACTGCAGGTGCCTTGATTCATATAGACCATGCACTTAAGTTTATTTTAAGAAAGCAGTCTATATTCACAAACTCTCCCAGTCACTAGATTTCATCTACACTTAAAGGAAGGAAATAAGAGATGATTAGGTACGCTGGAGCCAGCCATTGAATTTAAAGGGTAAGTACTCTAATTGGTGTGGTGCTGGAGGATCAGCACTGGCCTGTAAACCACAAGGTGGGCAGTTCAAATCAACCAGCTCCTCCTCAGAAACCCTATACAGAGTCCCTATGAGTCAGAATTGACTACACAGCACTTAAACAGCAACATTCTAAATAGAGTAAAATGTAAAACTCCTTTCAATAACTTGTCTCTAAACGCCCATATTCAACCAATCTCACTTTAACCAAAAGGTAAATTTTAAAGCAAGTTATGTTCATAATTTTAGAACACTTTTTTCCAAATAAAAAGCAAAAAGGAAGACCTAATCCACCCTGAAATAAAAAGCCTTGTTAAGAATCAGACTCACATTGACCAGGAACCACTAGAGCACTCTACCTTCCCCTGTGAAGATAAAAATGTGCTCATATGGTGCTTTTATGGCACCTGTTGTTCTAGCTAGCTTGCCAACATTAACCCATTTAATCCTCAAAACAACCTAGTAAGATTGGATGTTGTTATTAGGAACACTTTGCAAATAAAAAGATTTAGGCACAGAGTAGCTCAGTAACTCATCCAAGGTCACAGAGCAAATATGTGCAAAGTAAGGTTTATACCTGGAAGTCTGGTTCCAGTTAACTATGCTATGTTGACCATTGAATTATATTTCCTTTGACCAGAGAAAATTTTTATTCCACCTAACCCAAATAAATGTGAATGTTTGATTTTTTCCAATTTTATCAACATTGGGTTAATTAATCAGGTTGGTGTGGAATTCACACCAAAGCAGTCTACCTGGTAACCAACATTTCACTTAGATATTCTTGGACTTAGGAAATCTTGCAACAATCTAAAAGTAAGGCATAAAAATCAAATAAGAGTTTTGACTTCTTCAGAAGAATTTATACTAGATCTAGGGATAAACCGGTTTTGAAACCTTAAAGTTCTATAAACTGGAGAAAAGCAAGAGTAATCCTTCCTTTATAAATAGCAATATCCCAAGCATCCTTGTTTAAGCTTTGGAACTAAGAATATGTTAAGATAAAATACTAGAGTAACAGATAGTGGGGTGAGGGTGGGGGTCCTTTGTTTGTTTTCCAGGGCTGGGGACAGCACTGGGTTGAGAATACGTTTCTTTATCCTTTACAACCTCTAAACCCAGCACTGGGCCCTTCTGGGATAGAAAGATAATGGGAAATTTTCCATGAACTCTTGGCAGCCCCCTCAGATCAGGGCTATGTATATCAGGACAAACAATGAGATTTTTAAAAGAAGCTCGTAATCTAAATCTACAAACAAAACAAAACCAAACCCACTGCCATCACCATTCTTCTAATTTATAGCGACCCAATTAGATAATCTCATCTTTCTCCTAGGGAATGGGTGGTAGGTTTTAACCACCGACCTTGTAGTTAGCAGTCCAATGCTGATCCAACAAAATCGGGTATCTGAAATAAAAGCACTACGCACAATTTTCAAGAAAAGTAATAACAAGTAAAATATGATGATAATAATAATGTCAGATTAAAAAGTCATTGTCTTTTACTTAGAAGAGTTTCTTTTTGGCAAATCATTGTCAATGAAACATTGTCCAAAGTTAACTGTATAAAGTAATTTATATGGCAAATCCTATTTCCCAGCTAGATCCTCTTAACATCTGCAGAGCTTTCCATACGCTTGATCTTTATGAGGAATACATGTTTGTTTACAAAGTTGTTGTTGTTGTTAAGTGTCGTCGAGTCGGTTCCAACCCATAGCGTACAAACTAAATCACATGTTAATCCTACCATCTCTGAATGTAAAGAGACAAGTCACTTTTTCTACATTTGTTATTCCCTTTGTATTAATAGACATACTTCTTCTGACACCTATCAATTGGGTGGGTACCCATGTACTATGATTCCTACACTTTCCCCCTTTCAACAAGGCCAGGCACCTTTTGAAGATTTAGAATCACTTGCTTATTTCCAAAATTTTGCTCTAGCCATGAGAGCAAGGGTAATAAATTGTGTGGGAATCCTGCCCTGCCTAATATCACTTTATGGAATTAAAGTCTCAGTTTGTGGAACTGAAGCAAGACATGCACAACAAATCAAATTACTACTCTCCTGCTGCTTCCTGGTTTTCAAAATAGATGACTGCAAAATAGTCGACTGCTCTTTCTGAATTATTATTTCAGCCCTCTGACATTTTATTAAAGCAAAATAATATCATTTTAATAAGCCATTGTAACCCTCCAAGGCTGAAACTCAAAGGGAACACGTGAGCAGGTATGTAAGTTTGCTGGAGACCACGTTGATCTACTGCTGAGTGGAAGAGGAGGAAAGGCAGTGATGAAAATATGAGCTGAGTTTGACCACATTCCATAGACTCCCATCAACCTGGAGATGAGAGAAAGAAGAGGAAGGGCTGGTTGGTCTGAAGTATGGTGAGACCTGGGAACTCTTAAACCCATAGACAAGGACCTAACCCCGGAGGGCTAGAGCTGAAAGCAAAGTGTCCAGCTGATATGAAGTGAGTGGACATACACAAGAACGCCCAAACTTGTAGATGGTACCCATTCAACCTAGTCTCGATGGCTTGATGATCAGAACTCCACTAGAGGAAGATTTTTTTTAAAATTTTTTAATTTTTGATAAAGGAAACAAGTGTAAATTGCTACAATTTGATGAACTTGACCTATACTTATGGATGTAGTAGCTCAAAATGCCAACTGAGAGGGAAGGAGTCTTCACATCAAGTATCAAGTACCTCTGTACACAGGGTAGATACGGATGGGCAACTTAGACACTGGCTACCAAAATGAGGGGGAGATAAAGACACAAAGTGATTGGCTTACAAGTTTTCAAGAAAGTTTAGTTTAAGAGTCTGTGGGGAAAGGCAGGCAGAATCCCAACTGAATCATTTTCATCTTGTCTAGACGAGTCTGTTGAAAGGAGATGGGGATAAGATTCTTATGATTCAATAGTGAGTAATTATTAGGCATATAGCAGAGGTGGAGCTCACCTTTCAAGTCCTCCATCTGCTCCTGATCCAAAGCACCTCCCCCAGAGCTGCCAAATGTCCTACTTGCTAATGTTAAGTGCTGTCGAGTCAGTTCTGACCCATAGCAAGCCCATATAGGGTTTCCGAGGAGCTGCTGGTGAGCTTGAACTGCCAACCTTGCAGTTCAAATGACTGCAGTCCAGTGGATTAACCCATAGTGCCACACCAGGACTCCAAATACATTTCCCCAAATCGCTCATGTAAGCATACAACCCACAGAATTCAGACAATCCTAGCAATAGTCAACTGATCCCAAAACAACTTAACTATTTGCTTAGTAATTGCACTGGACTGTTAACCACAAGCTCAGCAGTTTAAATCCACCAGCCATTCCTCAGAACACTGCTATGAGTCATAACTAGCTCGATGGCACTAAGAACAGCAAAAACTAGCAAAACAGAAAAATATTGAAAGATAGCAGGAAGCACCACCAAAAGGAGATGAATACACACTGGTCCAAAAACAACTGGTCAACCTTTAGCCATTTTTAGGAGGTAGCATATGATAAAGAACCCATGGGTTTGGAAGGAAGTAGGCTAAGCTGTAATAAAGACAGTGACAAAAAACATGTTTCAATAAACAGACAATGGTGGATGTGCTCACTGGTCTATGCCAAGACATTTGGAAGCTAGCTACCTGGCCAACCGACTGGGAGAGATTCAAATATATGCCCATTACAAAGAAAGGTGATCCAAAATATGTGGAAATAATCTAATATTACATATCATTAATATCACATGCAAGTAAAATTTTGTTGAAGATAGTTCAAAAACAATTGTAACAATTGCATCAATCCATTAACAAGGAACTGAAAAAACTCAAGCCGGATTCCATAGAGGCCATGGAATGAGGAATATTATTGCAGATGGATCCTGACTGAAAGCAGAGAAATCCAAAAAACATGGTTATCTGTGTCTTACCGACTATACAAAAAGGTATTCAGCTGTGTGGATCATAACAAATTATGGATAACATTATGAAAAATGGGAATTCCAGAACATTTCATTATGTTCATGAGGAACCTGTACCAAGAGGCAGTTGTTAGAATTTTAAAACAAGGTAACCATCAGTTATGCTGCATGCTATTCAATCTGTATGCTGAGCAAATAGTCAGAAACTGGATTATATGAGAAAGAAAATGGCATCAGGATGGGAGGAAGATACATAGATGACAGCCTTGCAAAAGAGGATTTGAAGCATTTACTGGAAAATACTGGTAAATATAAAAAAAAAACTATACCCTTCAATATGAATTATACCTCAATGTAAAGAAAACAAAAATTAATAATAGCATCATGATAAACAGACAATACTGAAGCTGCCATGAATTTAATTCTACTTGGATCCACAATCACCCATGCCCATGGAAACAGCAGTGAATAAATCAAATGACAATAGCGAGTTGGAGAAATCTGCTGCAAAAGTGTCAAGAAGCAAAGATGTCACTTTGAGAACTACGGTGTGTCTCTGATCCAATCAATTGCCTTATATGCTGGACCATGAATAAGGAAGACCAAAGAATTGATGGCTTTGAATCATGGTGTTGAATATTTACTATACGACGGACTGCCAGAAGAACAAACAAATCTGTGTTGGAAGAAGTATCCTCCTTAGAAGAGAGGATAGAGATACTTCATCTCATGACCTTTGGACATGCCATTAAGAGGGACCAATCCCTGGAGAAAGACATCATGCTTGGTGAAGTAACGGCTCAGCAAAAAAGAGGAAGACCCTCAATGAGGCTGCAACAAAGGGCTCAAGCATGGCAATGGTTGCAAAGATGGTGCAGAACCAGGCAGTGTGTTTTATTTCTATTGTACCTAAGGCTGATGCATCGGAACTGGCTCATCAGCACCTAACAACAACTATCAGAGCAGCATCTTGATTCGAAAGTGGGAAGTTTATGTTACTAATTTAGCTACTCTTCTCTATTGTCCTTTTAACACTATCTACCTGCCTTTCTCCCCTTCCCTCCAGTCTCTAACATCCACTTACTTCTCAGTGAGCACCTCTCACCCCTGTAACTAAGCTGCCAGGGACTTCACACCAGGAAAGCATTTTAAACAAAGCCACACTTCTTGGAAGTTTTCAAGAGGACACCATGGGCATCTATTGCAAAACTATCCTAGGCAAAGCAAGATTATAGCATAATCTCGGCCTGGCCCCACCCCTGGCCCCCACCTGCTACATGCCAGGAGTGCCATCCCCCAGGACTGTGACAACAAAAACACCCCCAAACACATCCAAACGACCTTTGAGAGTGGTGGTACCACTTCCCGGTTGAGAACAACTTAGAACCTCTAAGCAGCTTGGATAGTCACAGCTCAAAAGTCTTAACCCATATGAAAGAGATCATCTAAGAAAGCCCCTATAATAAATTCTCCCCTTCTAAAGATAATAAAATCCCACTCCCTCCCACCCATCAATAAGAGAACCTGGAATTGGGTAATACCATGCTGCAGCTGCTAGTACCAGCAACTCAATGAACTCCCCTGGGAGTGTGATAAAGTTCCAGGAGGCCTGCTTCACCCTGGAATGCTCCACAGTGTGGTCAGTTTGACTCCACAGAGTCCATTCCAAAGAGATGTTGGGGGTGGGGGGAAGGTCACGTCAGAAAAGAAAAGGCCAAAACTCTACAATCCTCAAGCAGTTCTGTATTAATGTAAAGGATCGTTGCTACAGAAAACAGTTTTATAAATACACCTGCTTCAGGGCGCAACCTTTTCCAACCAGAAATAATTTCCTCTCTCCACCCCTGCTATATACCTGCACAAAAGAATTAAAATATTAATTGAAAAACATTTAAGTGTTTGATACAGCCAAAAGAATCTCCAAGTTTTTACCAAGAATGTTCGGCAATAAAAACTTCCTGCCAGCCAGTGTCAAAACACTAAAATTGTAGTCACATGCATCTTTTCTGTACTTTTCCTGAATAATTCATGCAGTGCTTTCTTTTCCAGCTTGTTAACAAGGTTCCTATAGATGGACTACCCCTCCACATTGAAGAAACCAGAGCCCAAGAACTGCCCTCCTCCCTAAACCTCCAGGGACTAACTGGTTATTTACCCCCTTTAATAGTCAAAGAGCTATACTTCAAAGATGCTGAAAAGAACACCATCCAAACAGAAGAAAATTTAAGATACTCTGCCTACTGGGTTAAATAAGGACACAATGAATCAAAGTACTAAAGAAAGAGTAAATGCCCTTCAGCACTTAATGATTTAACATGTCCTGTAGAGAAACTATAAATCACCCCCATTTAAGAGCTGAGTTTTCAACTCCAGTCACCTAGAGGATTCCTATATGAACTCTTGACTAGTAGTATAAATTATTGGGAAATAGATGAATGGAAACAAACACTGAAAAGGGAAACTGACACACAAAAGTTTTATAAACAGTGAGGTTTATAAAAAGCTCTCAAATACAGCCTTTACAGACAGTAAGTATGAAGCCAGGGTTTCTTATTAATTAGACACAAATGTTGGTCAGATTAAAGCACTGTTCCTCTGGTCATCTTCACAAGCAGACTGTGCAGCTATAAAACGAACAACTGCTTGCTAATTGGAAATGATGACAATAGCAACAATAAGAAACTGACTCATAAATGATGGCTTTAGGGTTTCTCAACAGAGACTAACATGTTTACAGCTACTATATGGACCTTTGTGAGTGAATCTTACAAACACCTTGCCTTAGTCCTTTTCTTACTCCAATATTTACTCCAATAAGAAAGAAATTAGAAGAATGAGAGAGTCAGAGATGGAGAAAGAGAAAAGAGAGAGGAAGAGAAAAAAGGAGGCAACATGGGGTGTCAAGGTTAACAATCAGGGTCCAAACACTAAATTTAATGATAGATAGCATTTTGAAGTTCTGATGTGGCATTATAGAAAAAACACTGGACTGCTAAGCACAGAGCTAACAGTTCAAATTCACCAGCCACTCCTCGGAGCTTAACAACAGCATTTTATACTTCAACCTCAAGCTGGTACAAATCTGGCAACTATTCCTTATTTCACGATGGTCCAAAATCATACTGAGCCAGTATGTGATGCTTAAATGGATTTATAAATCATAAATTACATGCTAGGAACTAAATAGTCCCTTAGTCTTATGTTTTCAGTAAACAGAGATGAACAGATGTGTATATCATTTATTCTGAAGCAGGTAATGTTTCAATATTAATAACTCTAATGTTAACGCTGATCAAGAATGATGTTTATGATGGGTTCACTACAACTGTTATTTACAAAATGCTGAACTTTTTCAATAGTCTAATTATTTGGAAAATAGCTAAAGGGCACACTTCTAAAAACAGACATACAACTCAGTTTTGACGGTTTCACTGTGGACATGTATGGTTAAGAATTTTCTTAAGCTATTATTACAGTTCAGCAAGAATACCAAAAGTATTCCATTGATACATGACGTTTTGAGGGGGCAGTAGGTAAAGGTAATTAATCACTTAGTAACTGTACTGCCAACCACAAAGTCAGCAGTTCAAACCCACCTGCTGCTCCTAGGAAACCCTATACAGAGTCATTATAAGTCAGAACTGACTCAACTCAGCACTTAACAACCACAACAATAAATTGAAGTGAGGAAGTTTACATTTATTTTGTTAATGTTTTACATAAATTTTTTATGATTTGTAACGCACTGGAATGAGAATCACAAGGTCTGTGGTTCAAACCCAATTTCCACTCCACAGGAGAAAGATGAGGCTTTCTGCTCCCATGAAGATTAAAGCCTCAAAAACCCTATATATAGTCACAGAACACTAGAAGAAAGAGCGAAGCATCTGGCTGATATGAAGTGAGAGGAGATGCACAAGAACAGCCATACTTGCAAACAGTACCCAACTGACCTGGCTTCAATGACTGGATGATCAGAATTTGACTAGGAGAAGAAAGAAGAAAAGAAGACTGGGGGGGGGGGGGAGGGAGTAACCCACTATAATTTGATGAACTTTACCTATACTTATGGATGTAGTAGCTCAAAAAAGGGAACAAATCTTTACAGTGAGGATCACTCCCACCCCTTCAGTGCACAGGCTTGACAGGGATCAGCAACTTAGATATTGACTACCCAAAATGGGGGGAAGGGGGCCTATAAAGGCAACAAGTGACTGGCTTACAGGCTTTCAAGAGGGAGCCTAGTTCCAGACGGGGCAGGGGTAGGTACAAAATCTTCATTGAATGAGTTCCAATCTGTTGGCACAGGGTTGGTGAAAGGAAATGAGGATAAGACTCTTGTGGTACAACAGTGAATAATGACCATCAGGACTGACTGTGAGGGTCAGAAATGTAAAAGATAGACGTTTTGTAGCAAAAGGAGGGGAGTGATTGATTTTGCAGCCCAGGAGCAGAGGTCCCTGGGACATCAAGTGAGAACAGCAGAGAGAGGGACCCTACCCAAAGAGGCAGTGACGCCAGGGATGAAGACAGAAGACAGAGCCAAGATGATGACGATGACGTGGACAGATGGAGCAGGTGGGGCCACTGGACTCAGGGAGGGAGAGGGGCTGTGCGCTGATAGCTGGGGGGCGGGCCTGTGGGTGTACCCTTTGGTTATTTGATGATGCATGGAAGTGATGGTAATCATTGCAATGAAATGAAATACTATAGGATAAATGTAAAACCGATGTTCTCCCATGTAAACCCACATAATTCACAATAAAAACTTTAAAAAATAAAAAAGCCATATACAGGGTTCACTATGAATCAGAATTGACTTGATGGCACTTAACTATTATTACTGTTAATTCTTTATAGTAATCACAATGATAACTAAGCCCTAAAACTTAAGAAGTGACAAGATATACCTAAGAAAGATCTTACATGTAGAAGATGAAAACTCTCCCGCCATGACCATGGTAGTATTTTATATTTTTCATATAAAATATAAACATTTTATATGAAAAATAAAATGGTTGAACGGAAACAAACATTGAAAAAGAAGTAGTAGAACAAATGATCAAAAGAGGTGACGGATTTCACCATGTACAGAGTTTTATTCTACACTGTGAGCTGCTGAGGGCAGTAGCAAGCAGTTCTGTACTCCTGGTGCCTGACACAACACCTCATGGTACCCAATTGGCCTTAAATAAATGAACAAATAAATGCATCTGGAGTCCTGATGTGGCGCTGTAAGATTAAGCACTGGACTGTTCTGCTAAATTGCATTTCCTTTCTGATAACCACAAGGTCAGTGGCTCAAACCATCAGCCTCGGAAACCCTATAGAGGGTCACTATGAATTGGAACTGACTCAACTGCACTTAACAACATATAGAATAAGTAAGTGAAGTCAAGACGACTTCTTTAAGATGACAAAGTCTTGAGATCTGATGTTTTATGGCCTTTTTCCAATGGACCCTGCTGTTTAAACACTGTCTCTTCCAATTTAAGGTATCCTGGTGGTACAGTGGCTAAGCATTCAAATACTACCCAAAAGGTTGACAACTCGAATCCACCAGCTGCTGAGGAGAAAGATGTGACAGTCTGTTTTCCATTCAGCCTTGGAAACTCTGTGGGGAAATCTTACTCGTTCGGCAAGCCAATAAGTCATAATCAACGAGTGGGCAACCAATTAAGTTGGTCTTCCAACTCATCTAACAATTTAACTACCATCTTCAATGTTAACTTGCATGAGAGGCCAGAAACACTCTACAAAGTCACCCCCAAATCATTGGGAGCCTATTTATATGTTCATGTCAGTCTCTACGAATTCAATAATGGCTAAGACTTTCAATGCTATAGGAAACACTTCTTTGGTAAGGAAAGGGCTGTTACTTCCCTTTAGTCTCCTCCCCCTGCCCTCCATCCAAAAGAAAATGCCACAAGAGCACGTCTGGTTCCACAAAAAAAAAAAAAAAAAATAATTAAGCAATTTATTAACATAACATGATAATGATTTTAGTTGCTAGCTTGTAAATTTATAAAATAGGACCCATTGCATTTCCTTTCATGATAAAGTCACATGAGACTTTCTGTGTCTCCTCTACTGCACTGATTTGAACAGACTGAACTTCAGCTTTACTTCCCCAGCAATCTATCTGTTCCCCAGGAGTTCTTGGGCCCTGGTTCGTTATGCCTGTGCTCCAACAGCATTTCTAGACATTCAAATCACTTCCACTCCCTATAAATGTCATCACTTCATGTTGTAACGTGACTGTGAAGACTTGAAAGGGCTCAATTGCTTGCTGACACAGCATCAACAACATTATATGGTCACCAACTGACACCCATGTATAATGACACGGTCTTCACATTTTCTGCCCAAATGTGAATTTGAATAGTAGTTTAAATGAAATTGTAAGCGTTCTGTGATAATGAACAGAAACAGGAGGAAAAAAGGTACTGCTTTCCAAAGATTTTACCTAATCTTTTTTTTTAAGTATTATAAGTAATAGTAACAAAAATCTGTCACATGATTAAAACTTTAGTCATGTATTTAAATAGACTCTTAGAATTTTAGTGATAGATAAAAATTATAGTTTTATTAATAGGCTGTACTAGGGAATGCATGCAATAAAACCTCTATTAATTGTAACACAAAATTACTTGTTCACTGGAATTTGGTCTGTTTTAAACTAATAGACTGGTTTTAGGGATTTGAGCAAAACAATTTTCCGTAGATGTCCCACTTCTGGGAATTGAAGTGCCTATAGCTAAAGTCCTAAATTAGCCAAAGAATAAGTTAGCTGATATCCATAATTTAAAAGTATGTAAAAATTAGTATCATAAAGACTTTAGATTTTTTTCCTTAAGAACTAAAATGAGAAGATACCAATGGGAAAAAAAACACAAGCTCCAACTCTTCGCATAGCTCGGACTCCGACCCATCCCCAACATCATTCTAGACTGCAGGTCCCATAAGGGCAGGAATTATCTGTCATAAGATAATGCACCTGTGAATCTTCACTCAATAAATATTTGTTGCTTTGCTGAATTACCATTATATGTTGTTGTTGTTAAGTGCCGTCAAGTCGGTTCCAACTCATGGCAACCCTGTAGCAGGCTTCCAAAGCAGTAAATCTTTGGGGGAACAGAAAGTCTCATCTTTATACCACTAGTATCATATATTTGGATTTAAATTTTCTGATATGCAGCTTCCTTGCCTGCAAAATTAAAGTCTCCTTAAAAGAAGCTCTGGTAGCGTGGTGGTTACAAGTTAGGCTGCTAACATCAAGGTCAGCAGTTCGAAACTACCAGCTGTTCTGCGGGAGAAAGATGAGGCTTTCTGCTCCAGCAAAGATTTACTACAGCCTTGGAAACTCTTAGGCATGACCAAGAGGGAACCTGCCTTTATGGAGGTACCTTGGTAATCCAGGCACTGCTAATGGCTTATGGTGGTGGTGTGACAAGGAGTCAGTTCCAACTCATAGCGACCCTGCATAGGGTTGCTGTGATTCTAAGAGTCTGTTGTTAGACGCCATTGAATCATAACAACCCTGTGTAGGCTTTCGGAAGAAAGACTACCTTATTGTTAGTTCAGCATTCGTCCTATGGCGCCACACCAGGATCCCTCTAGGAGTCTAGGAAGCAAAATAACAGATCTATTTTTTCCTCTAATAACTGATTGAGAGGAAGCTCCAAAATCTTAATCTCACGTTTGAGAACAAAGATGGGTAGTGGTTGCCTTGGTTGGTGGTTGTGTGCCCTGGGGTCAATCCCAACTCTTAGCGACCCTTTATAGTGTTTCCAAGACTGTAAATCTTTATGAGAACAGAAAGCCTCATCTTTCACCCATGCGTCAGCTTATAGATTCGAACTGCTAAGTTTTCAGTTAGCAGCCCAACTCATCACCTACTATACTGCCAAGCCCTGACTAAATATTAAGACTGAGCCTTGGAAACACAGATCAAGACAGAGACAAAGCCACTCCTCCCACTGATGTCTAATTTTTATGCAACTCATATTTTTCCTCCAGTGAGCATTTTTAGAATTTTGTCTGTCTAAATCAGTCTGTCTCAGTGGTTCTCTGGAATTCTGATACAAAATCTTCAAGCAAAGAAATTAACTATACACAAAAAAATCATGATGTATAAAGGGCTTCAAAAAGTCCATGGAAAACTTGAATTCAAACATAATGAATTTTTCCACAAACTTTTTGAAGTCACCTCACATAAAGGCTTTCCCAGAATAGACCTCAAATCACCATTCTGCACATAAAACATGGACACGATTATTTTTATATAGCCATAAAAGAATCTGATATTGCACTTCACTCATATTTCAACACAAACCAAAGAACTGAGGAAGTAAAAAAATTCGGCATTTTAATCAACTGAAAAGATTTCCAGTTAGAGGGAAAGTTCTCAGATTCTCCAGATCCTACGGCAGCCTGGGTGGTGCTGAAATACTAGTCAAAAGGCTGGTGTTTTGAACCCACCCAGACGCACCTAAAGACAGTTCTGGCAATCTGCAAATAATAATAACAACAAGATCCCAAATATAAATGCATTTCAAATGCTTCCTAAATGTATGAAAAATATTCATTTTCCTCACTCTCTAAATTTTCTCTTATATATTTAATAGAGAAATGCTACAAATGCAAACATGTTATGACTAAACTAAATATGTGATATAGGAGTCCTGGTATGGCACCGTAGACTAAGCACTGGAGGGCGGAGGTTCAAACCCACCAGCTGCTCCTTGGAAAGCCAACTACCTCCCTTGGCAACCTGTGGGGTAGACCCAGCTACACAGGGTCACTATGACTCTATGCCACTTAGCAACAACAATATGTGATAACCCTTTACAATACATTCAAAGGAAAACTTTATCATCTTATGTTACTTCCTTCCTTCTGGCTAAATGAGAATTTGTGTAAATTGAGACAACCAACTCTTCCAAAATGAAGAAAAAAGAACAAATTATCTCAGTGCCATGACCCCAGCATCACAGAGTCCTTACCTCCTTCCTAAGTATTATCTACTGCAAAGAGCAAGTATTCCCAACTCAATTCAGTCAAAAACAAACAAAAAAAAATACCATATCATGCATTGGAACTCTGAGAGCCCAGCCCCTTTATCTATGTGCTCTTAATTAAGAATACAGAAATAACAGTTGTCAGGAATTTGCTCACAGCAATTTGATTTCCTACAAACAAGCCAGTACAACCACCCCATCTCCTATAAAAGCTAAATCAAAGCCAGCTCTACCCTGAGAAGGTTATGTTCAGTGTGTACTCAACACTTCACCAGGTTTCGCAGGTAAAGTTACTAAGAAGGATGAAGAATCGAAACATAAAAGATTTCTGATAGTCCAGGAATGAGGAGACAAGGGGCCCACTTCTGCTTCATTTTCTCCAACATCTTCTCAAAATCCTTTCCTTCTCTTTCCCTGAGATCTTCATGAGATTGCCAGAATTTTCATAGCTCATCACCCTGACCCTCATCTATTCTCAACTGAGCTAATAATTCACAGTCAGGCTTAATTGATTCATAAAGTCTTCCATGAGTACTTGTACTTTCAACAGAAGATTGGAAGCCCTCAAACAAAAATAAATTTCCTAATTGTGACATTTTAGGTATCCTTTAATGCCCAAATACCTCCCTTGCCAACTTGTGGGGCAGATCTTAGGGCGATCGAGTATCTTATCAGGGCTCCTGACACCGTACCACATAGGTTATGGTACATGTATAAAGTCTTCTTTGCTGCTGCCAGAAACCTTGTCAGCAGTGAGAGTGCATTCTTGCATAAAAGCACAGGCCTGTTAAATACCGTCTAAGGGATTTCTAGGAGAATTTGGTGACATCTCTGGATCAAGTATAATCTGGGCCAAAGAAAAAACTCCCTAAGGCTATATTGCAAAAGCCAGGGCTTCAAAACCCTAAAGAGAGTTGGCTAACAAATGAACATGACTGATTGAAACACTAGTTTGGGGGTTTTTTTGTAAGGTGAAACCCTTACACTTCACTATTTCTAACTGGAGGAAGTCTTGCCACTGAAAACACATGATTTACTAATGTGAAATATATGTGTATGTGCACAAAGAAGCCCTATGTTACAACGTAACTCAATACTCCTTCCTAAAAGTTCATGGTACCAAGTGCTCATGTGACCATGAATTTGCTTCCTACCACTTGACTAACTCAAATGTGTTTCAGTAAGAATGCCCCCGACCCCACCTATTAGTTCAAAACCTAAGATTCTGTATTTCCCTTCATTTATGCATTCAACCCAGCATATCTAAAGGCCAACAGCTTCAACGGAAGGTTGAGAAACAGTCTGAACAGTCAGATGACTGATAACCTGAATGTTTTATAGTGTATTGAAAAGCTCAGGGAATGGTGGGTGAATACTTAGAAAGTACTTTCCAGAGTTCAGTTCCTTGAATACACAGCCTGGGTTTCAAACCTCAGAATCCTCATTTAAGTAACCCTAAGATGTGCATGGAGCTCTGGTAGCGTACTGATTATAAATCTGACCCGCAAGGTCAGCAGTCGAAACTACCAGCTGCTCCGCAGGAGAAAGATGAGGCTTTCTGCTCCCGTAAAGATTTACAGCCTCGGAAACCCTGGACAGGGTCACTATGAGTCAAACCGACTCCACAGCTCATAACAACAACAATAATGATGGGCATGGAATCCTGGTGCGGCACTGTGGGTTAATAAGCCGGACTGCAAAGCCATTTGAACTGCAAGGTTGGCGGTTCAAGCTCACCAACTGCTCCTTGGAAACACTGTACAGGGTCACCATGGGTCGGAACCAACTCAATGGCACTTAACAACAACAACATGATGGGTATGTAATTTAATCTCTTTGTGCCACCATTTCCTCATGTTAAAATGAGAATGTTGCTAAGTGCCGACGACTAATAGCGACCCCACCCCCGAAAAGGGTTCAAAAGAAACAACGGGAAAATTGAAAAGCCCAACCGACAGTGCAAAGCAAAGCAACAGTAGAGTCCAGAGCCTACAACACAACGCCACACCAGGATGCCATAGGATGACAAAATAATGCCTGGTGCATATGTAAGAAAGTGTTGAATAAACACAAGCATTTTCTGCTTTTAAGGAACTGTAAGATTTTTTTTTTTAATTTTAAGAGTTACCTTTTAAAATTCAAAGTGCTTTTTTTTTCTATTTCATATACATTTGTTTGTTGATGTTAGTTGCTGTCGAGTCAATGACTACTCGCGTGACCACATGTGTGCAGAGTAGAACTGCTCCACAGGGCTTCAGGCTGTGATCTTCCAGAAGCTGATGGCCAGGTACCTGTGGGTGAGTTCGAACTGCCAACCTTTCAGCTGTTAGCTAAATCCTTAAACATTTGCACAAACCAAGTACTCTTTGTTCTCCTATATTCAAAATCTGAAACCCAGTTTGAGATTGTTATAAAGTAATCTAATTATAATGCTACCTTGTTACCCCCACACACATACACAAAGCTGAGCTTTATATGTTGGAGTCCTGGTGTGGCCAGCTGAGCAGCTAGCCACAATGTTGATGGTTCAAATCCACCATCTATCTCCTTGCTAATCTTTTACTTTGAATTATTTACTTTCTTTTATTTTTTTTTTTTTTATCAGAGACTTAAAAAAGAAAGCACATCTATACTCAAAATAGAGTGTTCTGGAGAAATAAAGCTTAATTCACAAAGAAAGGCAAAATTTCAGACACAAATCTATTCAATGCACTTTCAAAAATAGTATCACAATTTAATGAAAAGGGCTAGTGATCTACTTCCGACAATCAGTCAATGAAACATTGATGGATCACCAACCGTGGGGCTAACACTAGATCAGGCAGAATTCGTTCCAGTTTACATTAGCCTCCATGAGTTGCAGGCCATCTCTCTGGCAAGTATTAACAACTTAATGACTAAATAAACTTTGTTAGATAATTTTTCCTTAGATAATTTTTCCAGTTGATCATAGCTCTGTTGTTAAGACATTTTCAACAATTACTTCTCACAGGTGCTTAAAACACTTAGTAATATTAAAGAAGTTGTGTTTAACTGAATAGTATTAACCAACTGCCTAAACAAAGGCAAAGACATCACTTGTGGTATTTACTGAATTACTTGAGTTACACATTATGGAACCCTGATTTTAAACCACAATTTAAAAGCTCACCACACTTCACCCTTTAAATGTGCACTTTTTAACTTGATGGCAGTTTGGAGAAGGCCAAGAATGGAGAAAACTTAGATGCCACATCTCACAAAAGAAAAAATACAGAGCTTTTTCAGAACGTAGACGCTACCAGTATCACCATAGTAACCACTGAATAAAGGGGATTTTGAAGAAAGCAGGCAAGCAGCAATGATTCTAACCTCAAAATCAAACTCATGGATGTACATGTTGTATACATCTCTAAAGGTCAAAAGTTAAGAGACCATAAAGTCAAATTCTAGAAGTCTTTCAACCCATGCTATTTGCTTATCATTTCCTCCCACAAGTCTAATTCTATCCCTTGGAGACATTCAGAATGTTTTATTGTTCCTCCATATGGTTCTCCCAATCTTTGTACAGAATACTAACCTTGTAGTTCCTGATTACTCTCTTCTCCAAAAGAAACACCACCAGTTTTTCCATCATCTCTCACATAACATGGTTCCCAGTTCCATCCTTGTCTCTACCTTCTACATCAGTTAAAATTGCCTATGACTCTCCCTAAACAGGGCTTTTAAGATGATCACAAGATGCTCAGTGAATGAATGCTGTTATAGGCCAAGACACTAGTAGCTTACCACAACATTTATTCTTCCCCTTCCTCATCAGAACAGAAACACAACTTTAATAAAGTTGAAAACATGCTCAGCTGAAGAGCTACATCGCCCACCCTCTCCTCATCTAGGTGTGGTCATGGCTCTAAGTTTGATCAGTGGGATAAATACAAACAGTAGTGTTGTATAGGGTTTCTGGGAAGTCTCCTTTGAGGAGAGAGGGCATACCTTTCTTTTTCTTCCTCCCTTCCTACTATCTGGCATAGAGAAGAGATAACTCTGGCTATAGCAATCATCTTGGACAATGGTGTGACCTTAATGGTAGACAGAAAGATAGGTGACTGGATCCCTGAAACTTCCAGACCAGCCCTCTATATCTAGGTTATGTAAGACAGACAGAATCATCTCTGCTACAACAGTCCTGAGTAGAACAAGTCTACCACCATCCTCACAACTCATATTCTTTTACTTTTCCATTCAACAAAGATGCCTTGTGTTCCTGTTTATGCATGGCACTGTGCCAGAGAAGGCAACCATGACTCACTCTCAGCATCAGTGGTCCTAGCCTAGAAGAAGAGTAAATATATAAAGAATTATAGTTCATGGTGTGATGACAAGTGTTAGAAGTTCAGACAACATCCAATGGCCATCAGAAAAGGCATAATGGAGGAAGGGGGACTTAAGCTAGGAATGTTGTTGTTAAGTGCCGTCGAGTCGATTCTGACCGACAGTGACCCTGTATAGGGCTTCCAAGAAGCAGCTGGTGAGCTTGAACCACCGACCTTGCAGTTCAAACAACTTTGCAGTCTGAAGCATTAGCCCACAGCACCACACCAGGACTCCAAGCTAGGAATACATGGGTATAAAGGGAAGGGACGCTTGACAGAGGTAAAAACTAGAACTGGCAAAGAGGCAGGAGAAGCGCAAAGCATGTTCAGGATAAAGTCACATTCCCACGTCACAGACAGAGTCCTGCAAATTATAAAGATTATGATGGAAGCTAGCTGATTCCCTTTTAAGTGAAATAAGAGACACAAATTTTCAATATCCTGACACCCTGTACCTTCTCCATGTCCAGTACCTGTGGAGTCAAGTAAATTCACCAGATTTTACAAAGCACCTGTTGTTAAATGAGATACTTTCCCAATCCGCAAAGTCACTCTAACTTTAAACCAATGTCACCAAACCCTTTCTATATTAAAACAACAACGACACTGAAATCAATAATTTGCCAACAGACTACCCATCTGGCAGAAATGCTTTCAAGGGATATATTCTGAGATTTCATAAACTTTAAGTGCACAAAGGAAACATATTCTTCATTTGCTTCTTAAAATTGGTTTATTCATTTGTTTTCATTCAACTGAGTATGTACCTGAATTTCCACCTAAACTATATCTATCTAGTCTAAGGAAAGAACTAAAATTAACAGTGATGCACAAGGAAAGGAATACCTCAGAGTACCCTGATTCACATACACTTGCCACATTGTTCTACAACAGTTTTACCTCCTAAAACAAATTCTGTTTTCTTTCCCCAGTAACTACTATGGATAAAGAATTTGACAAGAGGTCTCTTTATTTCCAAAGACCACAGCATGGTAGCTGCTCTGCAGCACTGACCTAACCAAGACTGGTCAACTATGAATGATTTCTTCGCTGAGGTTCCCTGTGGGGCCAAATGTTTACTGAATACTCACCCAGTGCCAAAATCTTGCATGCATACAATCTTTCCAAGAACCTGTAAAGTAGAAATTGCTAACCCCCATTGTATAGTGCAGGAAACTGAACCTCGTGGAGGCCAAATGGCACAGAGGGCATATCTACAAACAGACTGGGCTAAATCTCCAAGCTCCAGGTCCAATCTGTAAATCCTAGCACCAGAATGGTCTGCCCACAGGTTCACCATGTTCCAGGTAGAACCTGCCGAAATAGGCAAAGGTGGAGGAAGGGCAGAGGAAGAGTGGCCAGAGAACGTCTATAATGTTTGGGAAAGCTGAAAATTTTGCTTGGCCACCTGAGATTTAAATTTACATTGCTGGTCTCAGCTCATTCATTTAGACTGCCTTCTGTATCTTCAGGGAAACTAGTAATTTTCTCTTTAGTCCCTTTATGAAATCTGATTGATTTTAGCATAGGATTTCTTTCAAATACATAAATACATACTAAATCATAAATAAGATTCAAGATGTCACATATTCCATCTTTGTTCTTTCTGATACAGAGTAATACAGAACAACCCTGTATTGGGTCTCCAAGGAGTGCCTGGTGGATTTGAACCACTGACCTTGTGGCCAGCAGTCCAGTGCCTATCCTTAAGCAAGTCTAAACAAGTCTTTTATATCCACCATAAAACACACATCTCTTGCATGTTCAATGTCTGAGATTATGAACGGTCATGAAATACAGTATTCCTGCTTTAAGTCAAAACAAAGTCATATACAATGAGAAGAAAGTCTTCAATGATGATTCTAAAATGAAACAATAGGGGCTCAGCACCACAGTCCCAGGAAACACCAAGGTCAACTGGCATAACTTAGTCCTCAAAGACTTAAGTTTTTGTTTTTAGTAAGACCACATCCTCCTTTGGTAAGTAGTGACCTGAGACTTAAAAGCATGTGAGTGGCCATCTATCACAAAACTATTGGTCTCCCCCTGTTCAGAGCAAAAGAAGAGTGAAAAAATCATAAGCACAGGGAAACAACTAGTCCAAAGTGCTAATGGACCATGTATATATCAGCTCCACGACTCTGAGACCAGAACTACATGGTGCTTGGCTACTACTGCTGACCACTCTGAGAGAAATCGCAACAGGAAGTTCTGGATAGAGTGGAAGAAAAATGTGGAACCAAAACTCAAAATCACAAAGAGAAGGTCTTACTGATTTGATGGGGACTGGTGGGACCACGGAGACTATGGCCCTTTGACATCCTTCTGAACTAACTCACCCCTGTGGCTTAACTTTCAGTCAAACAATAGACAGGCCCATCAGGTGAAGAATAACACCAGGGGGATGGATACACACTCCTTAGAAAAACAAACCATGAGATCAAAAGGGCAGCCTTTGCCCAGGGATAAAGCTCAGAAGGCAAAAAGATAGCAAAGGACAAATGGAAAACTGGTAAACCGGACAATGCAGGAGGAGCTGTAGGGATTGCAATCAATGGCATGAATCGAAATATAAATGAATTGTTGAATGAAAAAGCAATTTGCTCTGTAACCTTTTACCGAAATCACAATCAAAAGTTTTTAAAAATTAAATTATACATCCCTAAATCATCCTTTCAAAATGTGCTGAGCTGAAGGAGCAAAGGTGTCCAAAATACATCTTCAAAAGGATAGATTTAAAAGTTCCCCTGGAGTGCTCCTCTAAAACTAAAGTTGGTTTACGGCTTCTCATTAGTAAGAGTGGGGACAAGAAGGGCACGAGATTAGGAGAAAATCTCTAATTTGTTATCAATAAAATATACCAAGGAAAGAGCCTTTAATCATAAAAGTAAAACCTAGTAATTTAGTTATTTATTTACAAAATTGATGGAAATTGTTAACGAGATGTTAATTGATTAAAGTCATCAGATTATCACAGTTAATTAACCACTGGCTTAATCTTCCTTGAAAACATCAACTAATCATTTTCCAGGTGTCAAGGGGTAAAAAATAAACCTCTGTTTTCAGTGTGTTTTCTTTGCAGATTCCAAACTAGAAAGAAACCAAGTTTTAGGTACTATTTTTTTGTGTGGTTATACTGAAAGAAGCTTCATCTTTCCAGGATTTTGTTGTTATTTTTGTTTGTTTGTCTTGCTTTGTTTTGTTTTGTTCTGCTTCTCTATCATATACAAGAAAAACTAGCCTTGTAATAACCGTACCATTGTAACCTTAACTATGCTATTATGAATTACTTCAAAAATGAGTTAGGAGCACATCTTGAATAAAAAGCTGATCAAATGTAAAGCAATTAAGACATTCATCTGGAAAGTAAATTTTCAAGCAAAACAACTTAAAAAAAAATAATTTACCGGAAGGGAGGATGACTACAAAGGAATAGCCCAAGAGAGTTCTGGGTGGTAGTGAATTATTGTGTTCCTTGTTGGTGGTGGTGGCTACACAAATTGATACACGCATTAAATTAACAGATCTGTACACAAAAGTCAATTTTCTCCTCTGTGTTAATTTTTTAAATAAAATAAATCACTACATTAATGCTAATACTCAAAGCTTGCCATTATGACAACTTTAAAATCATCCCCTTTTCTTACAGATACATAATTAAGATGAACTGCTTGTTCCTATGTCAAACAAAAAAAATTTTAATAAAAGAATCATTATCGGTGAATATCAGAAAGAATACAATATTCTATGTGGCTCTTGTTGACCAGTTTTCAATTAGTATCCACTGCTTGTCTGAAACAAAAATAGAATTCATTTTTTAATCTATAGATGAGCCAATAGTGCAATAAGGCTTTGGACTTCTTAACGGGAGAGAGTGGTGAAGCTTTCATTAAACTGCATCTTCCTTTCATTTCGCATTCCTTCCATCAGTGCAAAATGCTTGAAAACTCAACCTGGATTACAGTGAGGGTCTGCTGTACATATTAACAATTACCAGCACCAACTATTGAAGACTCCTTTGCTTTCCCTTTGTTGTTGCTGTTAAGTGCCATGGAGTTGGTTCCAACTCATAGTGACCCTGTACAGGGTTTCCGAGGCTGTAAATCTTTACGGGAGCAGAAAGCCTCATCTTTCTCCCACGGAACTGCTGGTAGTTTCGAACTGCTGACCTTGCGGTTCACAGCCCGATTCGTAGCCACTACGCTACCAGAGGTAAAAACATTCTATACAATACACATCCTGCTTAGTTCAAGTCCCACTTGCCATGTTTTTTCTTGTCTGCATTGGGTTTAATAATTTACAGCAAGAAATACCTAATTTTCACTGTCTTCCAGTTAGTAAGTTCAATTTTTAAACCATGTGTTTTGCTTTTCTCTAGAATTCCTGTCTCCAGTGATTACTTAGCAAATTCTTTCAACACCTCATTGCACCAAATATTAGAGGAGAAGTAAATTTTTATGTCAGGAGAACTAAAGAAAAAAAATCAAAGTATTGGTCCATAAAAATTAGCCATTTGACTTTAGTATTTCGCTTTAACCGTTTGCAAATTATTTCTTTAATACACACTGACTATAAGGAAAAATAAGATTTCCTATCACTGTCATCATTATGATAATTGTAATTGCCATGCCATTCAAAACCAAAAGTCTCTTTTTTGTTTGTTTTTTTTAACCTGGCATCAATAAATACCTATGGAATGATTGATAGAGTCTTACAACTCTAGTTGATTTCAGCTGGAATAACCAGACAAAGTAGAGCCGAATTACAAAATCAGAAATACTATTTAACAGATTACCAACAGAAACTCCCTCATAAAGCCACCCTAAGGAAAAAGATAAATAGTCTAACCTTCCCCCCACTAGTAAAATTGAATTTAGACAAAACAATTAAGAGATGAAGAGTAGCTTCATTGTCTCTGGTATCTTCTTCCCACCTCATGGCCCATCAAAACAAACTAGCCTTGCATCTCATTCGTTTTGGACCTTGCTCTGGCAAATGTTTACTGAGCGTGACTATCTCAACTCAGCAATACACCCTACAGGGCTAAACATTTCTACATTTACCAGGAGCTTCATGAGAAATAATGTCTTATTCTAAAAAAACTGATTCTAAAGGTAACAGAGTAGACATCTTTTGGACAGGTTTAGGAGTGCTTTGTTGTCAAGAGATCTTTAATCACATTGGCAACATTTTCTGCATCTCTACACAAGAGCATTCTTGTCTCAGATGTAAATAGATTTAGTTCTTACTTGGCTGTTAGTATTATCATCTAAAGACTTCAAATGATGTTTTTATTATGTGCCCTCGAGTCAATTCTGACTCAGAACAACTCCTAGGCTTTTCCTAGGAGATGCTGGTGAGCTTGAACTGCCGACCTTGCAGCTCAAACCAACATTGCAGTCCTGCACATTAACCCACAGTGCCACACCAATACTCCAAAGACTTGGAATAAGAGATCTTCAAACTCACCAGCCACTTCCTGGGGAAACCTTATACAGGGTCTCTATGAGTCAGAACTGATTTGACAGCACTTAACAACAACAATCAATATTAAATCGACAGTAAATCACTGCCATCCCTAATAGTAATTACAATAGTACTCTGCTCAGGTAAGAATCCTTTGCATTAAAGACATGCAGTTATACAGGAAGGAGTTCTGGTAATGTGGTGGGTTACAAGTTGGGCTGCTAACCTCAAGGTCAGCAGTTCGAATCTACCAAGCCACTCCATGGGAGACAGATGAGGCTTTCTGCTCCTGTAAAGATCTATAGCCTTAGAAGCCTTATACAGGGTTGCTATGAGTTAGAATCGACTTCAAGGCACACCACCACCACCACCATACAGTGGAGGATATTTCCAGACAAAGTCAGCAATCAAGAATCAGCCATTACCTAAACTCTATATAAAGGAAAGACTAGATTAATGCAGAAATGCACCCTTCTCCACAGCCAAGTATTTTGGGTCGGGCCTAGGGCTCAGTAATCTCGCTATCCTTTGTGGTAGAGATAGTTACGCAGAACACGATAAGGACTCAGTCAACATGCTTTGAGTAAATGAATGAAACTGCCAAAAGTAACCAAAAATGTTAAGGTTGAACTGCCAAGGTAAAGTCCTGATATAACGTCACCTTATCAGAATTGTGTTGTTGTTTTTGTTGTTAAGTGCCATCAAGTCTGTTCCAACTCATAGTGACCCTGTCTAGGGTTTTCAAGGAGTGATTGTTGAGTTGGAACTGCCGACCTTGAGGTTCAAACCAACCTTGCGTGTCCAGAGCATTATCCTGTAGCATCACACCAGGATGCCCCTTATCTGAATATATGCCATTAAATGAGGGGTGTTTTGTTTTGTTTTTTTTGATAGTCTGTAGAGGAACTTCTACTTGCTCCAATTTGTCCACAATGAAAAGATAAAAGAATATACGCTTTAGGTTCAAATCTAAACCACTTACTACCTCACCTGCCTTTGACTTTGACCTTCATTCATGAAATGCAGATTTAAAAGATAAATTCATACCTGTAAAGCACTGAGGAGAGCCATGCACATAATACTCCAAAAAAAAATCTATTATTATAGCTCATTCCCATGACTCCTCTACCTATTCATGCATGTAACTTAGTCATTCCCCCACTTTAACCTATCTGACACAGTTGCATATGGAGTTCTTGAAAGAATGTGGTCTGAAATAAGAAAGATTGTGGTCAGTGGACAAGCAGCTGTAGACATTTTTCCAGCAGTCTGAGGTCCTTTTTGGTTGGGCCCAATTTTCCTTCACTCATCAGGAACAATATCCATGAAAGTCTTAACTTGACATTTGATGTTCTTTCCACCTTAGTCCATCCATGCTGCTTCCCTGAGTTGGGAAACCACTCCCCTCTTCAAAGAGGTCTTTTGTTTGATAAAGACTGTTTTCACTCTGCAGAGGTCTCAGACAGCTTTCTTTTGTGTTCTATTTAAACACAGGATGACAATCCACTAAAAATGTCTAAAAACTTTGGCTTATCTTTTTGTAAAAGCTACCGTATTAAATCTGTCCTAAAAGTAGTATAATGACCCATTCTGTATGGACTGGAGATTCTCACAGGGTAACCAAGTGTCTGAAATGAAACTTTAAAAAATGAATACAGCACTAGCTACTCTTAACTGCATTTGGAATCCCCAGGAATGGAGAACAGCAAGGCAAAGAAACAGGGAGAATCAAAGGAAGAGAAATAGTGTTGCTAAGACATTTTGCTTTGATGCAGACAGAAATTTTCTTTTTTTCATCAGGGGCTGCCAGGAACCTTCGGCGGGTGGAGTGAATTACGAGATGCCTCTTCTTAGTCTTGATGTTATTCATGATGGTATCATCCATTCATTCACTCAGCTTATTTTTATTTGGCCTATTCTAGGAGCTCGGGTAGTTGTTGTTGTTAAGTGCTGTCAAGTAGATTCCAACCCATAGCAACCCTGTATAGGGTTTCCAAGGAGAAGCTGGTGAGCTTGAACCACGGACTTTGCAGTTCAAACAACATGTCAACAATTAGTTGGGGTTAAATTAAACCATCAACACTAGACAAGGTCGGCAGTTCAAATCCACCAGCTGATCCTCAGAAACCTTATACACGGTTGCTGTGAGTCAAAATCAACTCAATGGCACTTAACATGTTTTCCAGTACTCCCATTCCAACCATGAATAAATGTCTGCTCTACAAAATGCCACTGAGCTCTTTCAGAGATGCCGTGGTGAATTTCTGACTTGGGTGACTGAAAGGATTAGGATTAAAAGACCTCCAATATTTAATCTGCTCAATGAATCTAAGGTTCTTCTTAGAGTTGAAGTAAGGTCTTCAAGACTGCCCAGAGAAATAACAAAGAATTTAATTAAGACACATTGGCTCTAGGAAGGGGCAAAATACCTGTCATCATCAGACTTGAAATTGAAACTCATCATATTGCTCTCAGATTTAAATTCATGTACTTTTTAAAGCTCCCAGATGATTCTGGTATGTCAAATATGAGAAACTACTGACTTCTATGTAGGGTCCTTAGGAATTACATGGTACTGTAGGATAAGCACTAGACTGCAAACAGCAAGTCCGGCACTTGAAACACACCAGTCGCTCCATGGGAAAAAGATGAGGCTTTCTGCTCCAGTAAAGATTTACAGCCTTGGACACCCTGTATAGAATACCTCCCAGTTGGAATCTACTTGATGGCAATGGGTTTTAGTTGTGGTATAAATAATGGTAATAAACAATGATTTTCAGGACATCACTGAAAAGATTTCAATGTTTCATTCCCCCTGGATATGAACAAGGAAACATGTAGCTTCATTTGGCTAGACAGTCAGATTACAACCATATGGAAAGCCCAACAGAAAATAAAGCTGAAACCAAGAAGCAGACAGAGTCAAGAAAAACACAAAGAAAGGAACTGGAGCCCTGACTGTACCTCACCTGAACCCCACCCAAATAGTAAGATTTATTTTACTTGCATGAGCCAATAAATACCCTTTATTGTTTAAGCCACTTGGAGTTGGGTATTCTGTTTCTTGTTTCTTGAAACAAAAAGTATCCTCCACACCCTTCCCCACATCAGAATTAAATCAGTGTGAAAGCCCAGGCTAGCATTTTCTCCTTCCCTTTAGTGAAGTGAGAATGTAGGGTAAAATCAGCTTCATTCAGATAAAACACTTCTATTCTTAAATTCAATTTTAATGATTGTCCTTTAAAATTTCCTAGGAAATAAATTTGTAGCTCATAAATATGAACTTCCTAGAATTCCTCAAAGTCTTTTTGCAGTCTTTACTCAAAAAGTTTCTTTGTTAATGAAATAAAATCCAAAGAATTGGACCCAAAGTGAAATGCCAATCTCTGGCACTATAAGATGGGATGATTTTTATAAGGGAATCCACGAGAACCTAGGATATCACAATTACAGCAACTTTCCCCTTCCCCCTTTTCAGGTTTCCACAATACCAGTTGGACCTCCAAAAGCGGATATGTGATTACTTATTGAGAATTAATAGATGAATGAGTAAGGGGCTTATTTTCAAAGTGACTAGAAAGACATATTATGATGGTACATAAACTTAAAGGAGACCTCCAGTGTTGCTTTCAAACTTGGATCTCAAGATCTGGACAATAAACAAGCCACTGTATCCATGGTAACAAGTGGCTTAACTTTTCAATGCACAGAATGATAATTACATTTCCTTCTTTCATTCATTTCTCACTGTTTCCAATAACCTTGGGGTCAGGCATGACCTGAGGGCTAATGACCAAAAGAACAGAGATTTCAATATGAAACTTCAAATTGTCTGATCTGTCATTTTCCTTACATTGTGTTTCAGTCCTGTGGTAAATCAGAAGTGCCCTTACTTCTAGAATAAAAATGCAACCATTTTCTTATCTCGTGTTTTAGAAATAAGACTTAAAGAGCAACAAAATAACCATAGGCATTGTTATTAAGTGTTGTTAAGTGTCTGACTCATACTGACACTGTATAGGGTTTCCGAGGACTAACTGGTAGGTTTGAACCACTGATTTTGCAGTTAGCATGGGCATACAGTATCTGTATTTGATATTTCTGGACTAATCCAATGAAATCTGAAAGATATCTATTGTATCATTTATGATAGAAATCCTTAGGTTGAATACTAAGTGCACTTGGATATGCAACAAAATGTACTCTGTCCCCAAGGAAACAACTGAACTTGTCTTCAAGCCTGTTCTCACTATTCTTTCTCTGTCTCTACCCCAAGCTCTTACTCAAGGCCTTGTGCTCACAACAGGGGAGTAGATTAGGTTGGTAAAGGAACTAGGTGCTAGGATTCACCAGAATAATGAAATCTTATAATGGATTCAAGAGTTCCTGTATTCTCATCTCTCAGCTTGGTTTTCAAAACCCAGTTAAGAATCTTTTAAGCTACAAAATAACCTCCTGGAGTCCTGTTCTCTTTTTAAACTTCAAGTAACAACAGGAACATGGAAAACCATGTCTTTTTCCTTAGTATTCACAGTATTTCTTTCTTTCAATTGAGTTATCCCAGGGCTGCCTACTCCTAAGAAATTTCTGTAGCCTTTTCAAGTCTGTTTTCACAGACCAAATGAAATAACATCATGGGTCAGTCTGATCTATTGTTTTGCAGCCCAACACCCATGTCTATCTTACGGAAGCCTTACCCAGAACAGTTCTCTCTTGGTGCCCACCCCTTAGTTCATGTCTTCCAGTAAGCATATGACCCAGGCAGAGCCCCTGAGCTGCATTTGAGACTGTTGTTGGAAACAGAAAGACAAAAATTCTTGCTTTTTTCCAGTAGAGATGACATGAAAAAAATGTGGGACAGGAGCCACTGACAGCCATGCTTGAGAACAGAGACACCTCAGAGTAAAGAGGTACAGAGAGAGAGAAAGCAGACTGGCGTGACGTAGTCTGAGACTTCATTTTATGAGGTTGAACCAAATGAAACTCTAACAAACTATTTCTGATCTAGAATAGAAGAACAGTAATTACATATAGTTTAACCTAATATTTGTTCGTATTCAACTTTGTATTTTAATGAATTTCCTTTTTTATTTCAAGCCATTTGACTATGGTTTCTGTCATCTGTAAACATATTAACTTGTGTTATCAGGAGTAAAATTTATTTCATCAGAGTCCTGATAAATAAAGTTACTGCAACCATAAAACAAAATGCCAATATGCACAAATGCCAATATTCACAGGACCACCTATAAAGAACATACCTGAGATCCCACAACGTATTCCCTGCAGCAATTCTACTATTGTTGGTAATGCTGTCAAGTAGATTTCAACTCATAACAACCCAGTATAGGGTTTCTAAGGAGCGACGGGTAACTTTGAACCATCGACCTTGTGGGTCTACATTTATCATAGACCACCACACCAGAAGTCCTACTTTATAGAAAGTCATATTTATGAAGGAAGATAGTAATGATGGATTGGAATCTGTATGAGACGTTATAGTCCAAAAAACATTTCACACAGATTGCCTTGTTTAGTTCCCTGTGAGGTAGGTATATGCCCATTTGACGGATTTAAATAGCGGACCCAAGCAATTGAGTATGTTAGACTGGATTGCTCAGAGAGTAAAGTCAGCGCAGTCCCATTATTCAAATCCAGATCCTCCAAAATCACAAACTCTTCTTTTCCACTTAGTGATAATGCTGAGTGTGCTTTCAATCTCATTGTTAAAAATTATTAAAATAATATTTTAAATAAAAAAATTTTTAAACCTCTCAATGTTCTTAGAGTACCTGCTGAGAGAACATGGAAAGATTATTCCATGCCTAATAACCATATTGGAATATGGGTGCAATGTTGGAAGCACATACTCATCTATACCAAAAAAAAATTTTGAGACAGCTACCTGGCCAACTGACTGGGAGAGATCCATATTTGTGCCCATCCCAAAGAAAAGTGATCCAACAGGATATAAAGAATTTTAAACAATATATCATTAATATCACACAAGTAAAATTTTGCTGAAGATAATTCATAAATGGTTGCAACAGTACATCAACAGGGAACTGACAGACATTCAAGCTGGATTTGGAAGAGGACGTGGAATGAGGGGTAGATATCATTGCTGATATCAGATAAATCTTGGTTGAAAGCAGAGAATATCAGAAAAATGCTTTATAGACTATAAAAGGCTTTCAGCTATGTGGATCATAACCAGATTATGGATAACACTGTGACGAACGGGAATTCCAGGAAAAACTGTGTTCATGTGGAACCTGTACATAGATTAAGAGGTAATCCTTCAAACAAAACAAGGGGATACTGTGTGATTTGGAATTGGGAAGGGTGTACATCCTTCCACCATATTTATGCAATCCGCATGCTGGGTAAATAATCCAAAAAGCTTGGTTATATGAACAAGAATGTGCCATCATGATTAGAGGAAAACAACCTGTGATATGTAGATGATACAATCTTGCTTGCTGAAAGTGAAACACACTTGAAGTACTTACTGAGGAAGATCAAAACTTATAACCTTCAGTATAAATTACATAACATAAAACAACAATTCACAGTTGGACCTATAAACATGATAAATGGAGAAAATATTAAAGTTGTCAAAGATTTCATTTTACTTGGACCTACAGTCAATGACCATGGAAGCCAGAGTCACAAAATTTGCTTCCAAAGACCTCTTTAAATTGTAAAGGGCAAAGATATCACTTTTGAGAACGAAGGTGCACCGGACCCACAGGCATGTGAAAATTGAACAATGAATAAGGAAGATCATAGAAGAATCAATGCATTTGAATTATGATGTGGACCAAGAGTTTTGAAAGAAGCATAGTCTACCAGAAGAAGAAACAAATCGATCTTAGAAGAAAGAAGTACAACTAGAATGCTCCTTAGAAACTAGGATGGAGAGATTTCACCTCTCATTCTTTGGGCATGTGGTCAGAAGAGACATTCCCTGGAGAAGGGCATCGTGCTTGATAAAGTGAAGGGTCAGCAAAAACGAGAAAGACCCCCAATGAAATGGACTGACACAGTGGCAAAACAATGGGCTCAAACATAAAACAATTGTGAGGATGGTACAGGACCAGGCAGTGTTTGTTCCACTCTATTGTGCACAGGGTCAGTAGGAGTCAGTACTGACTCTATGGCATCTTACAATAACAGCAGCAATGCAAAAAAAAAAAAAACAAGGTACATAGCAGACTGCACTACGAAACCCAAAGATGTTTAGGAATGTGCTATGATGGTCCAAGAATTTAAAAACTAGATCTGGAGGTTCTTGATAGATGGGACACTACCATGTCATCATTCTGAACCAACTGAAAGCACAGGCGCATGATTTGTTTTTAACTATCATGTAATTAATTCCCCTTTGGACTTCTGGTGCTGCGTGGTGCTACAGATCAGTACTGAGCTGCAAACCAAAGGTTGACAGTTCAAACCCACCAGCTGCTCCTTAGAGATCTTATACAAGGTTGCTATGAGTTGGAACCAACCAACTCGACAGCACTTAACAACAACCTCATTAGATTCAGCTGTAATCAGTACAAGAATCTAGACATCTCTTCAACCAACCAGACACTTAGATGTTATTATTGCTAGGTATTGTTAAAATAGGAGTCCTGGTGTGGCGCTGTGGGTTAATGCGCTGGACTGCAAAGTCGGTCTGAACTGCAATGTTGGCGGTTCAAAAGCTCACCAGTGGCTCCTCGGAAACCTTATACAGGGTCTCTATGGTTGGAACCAACTTGATGGCACTTTCAATAACAACAACATTGTTAAAATAATTCAGACTCATAGCTACCCTATGTACAACAGAACCTAAGACTACCCTGTCTCGTGACTGCATCACAATCCCTTCTATGTTTGAGCCCATTGTTAAAGCCACTATGTGAATCTGGTTCATTGAAGGTCTTCCTTTTTTTTTGCTGGGACCTTCTATGTTACCAACCATGATGTCCTCAGAGTAAATAGATCTAAAAACAGTCTACTGGTAAGACTGTGGAGTCCTGGTGGTGTGCTGGTGGTGGTGGTGGTGGTGGAGGTGGTGTTAAGTGCCATTGAACCTATTCTGACTCATAGCATCCCTGTATAGGGTTTCCAAGGAGTGGATGGTGAGTTTGAACTGCTGACCATGCAGCTCAAACTGACCTTGCAGTCCAGCACATTAACCCACAGCACCACATTAGGACGCCAATAAATAAGTATTAATAAGGTTGATGGTTCAAACCTACCAGCGCTCCTAGAAATCCTATACAGGGTTGTTATGAGTCAGAATCAACTGGATGGCTCTAAACAACAGGAAGAGTGGTGTAGCACTATAGGATAAGCACTGGACTAGTATCCCCAAGGTCAGCAGTCCAATCCACCAGCTGATCCTCAGCAATGCTATACAGAGTTCCTGAGTCAGAATCAACTGCATGACACAAAGCATCAACAACATGAAGATTAGGAATGATGAGGCTATATCACATTCTACATGCCTTTAGGCAAGACCTTCAGCCCCTCCTTCTCTTCCTATCCACCTCCTAGGATTACTTATCTGAAAAATAATTGACCTATCTCTATCTAACATTTCATCTAGCTGTTGTTGTTGTTGTTGTTGTTAAGTGCCCTTGAGTCACAGTGACCCTGTAAAAGGTTTCCAAGTAGCAGCTGGTAGGTTTAAACCACGGAACCTTGTAGTTCAAACTGACTTGCAGTCCACAGCATTATCCTGTAGCACACACCAGTATTATTCCTCAATCAGCTGTCGTTGTTAAGTGCAGTCAAGTAAATTCCCACCCATAGCGACCCTGTACAGGGTTTCCAAGGAGTAGCTGGTAAGCTTGAACCACCAACCGTGCAGTTCAAAGGACTTTACAGACTGACGCATTAGCCCACAGTGCCACACTAGGACAGAAAATAATTGAAAGGAGTTAAGGTAGAAGTCCTATTGTTGTTAAGTGCCACAGAGTCAGTTCGGATCCATAGCAACTCTGTATAGAGTTTTCAAGGAGCAGCTGGTGGGCTTGAACCACCAACCTTGCAGTTCAAACTGACTTTGCAGTCCAGTGCATTAACCCACAGTGCCATACAGAAGTCCTATAAAGGCTGATGAAGAAGAATTTCAAGATAAAAAAGAGAAGTCAACTATTATGAAATAAAAGCCGTAGCAAGTGTTTAAGGTTAATGGCATTTTCTCAAGCATAATCACATTCTGGGATCTGAGGAATTCCTCAAAGAAATGTTGGTGAGCACATTTGAGAACTGGAAATACGAATAATCCATAGTAGAATATGTTACTTTACATATGGAGAAATATACTAAAAGTTGTTAAGTGCCATGGAGTCAATTCCAACTTAAAGTGACACTTACAGGGTTTCCGAGACTGTAAACCTTTCTGGGAATAGAAAGCTCATCGTTTTCCTGCAGACAGACTGGTGGGCTCGACCTTGTGGCTCCCAGTTCAGTATTTATCCTATAAAGCCTCACTCTCATACTAAAAGTAAGCTACTAGTTTATCATCATTTTCTACAGGCTTTATACCATTCCAAGTACATTACTTAAAAGACTTTGGGGTAGGTTCTCTTATTATCATGCCAATTTTGCAGATAAGCAATCTGAGCCACACCAAGTGAAGTGATTTACCCCAAGGTCACATAGCTAGAAAATAGTGAAGCCATTATTGGAACCCAGACAACGTGACTCCATAGTCCAGTATCAACCTTTTTTTTTTTCCTCTGTCACTTAAAAGGTAGTATACAAAATAGGAGGAAAATGCA
>NW_006408617.1:11104638-11107843 GCF_000296735.1 Chrysochloris asiatica
GCTGTCAAGTCAGTTGTGACCCACAGCAACCCTGTATAGGGTTTCCAAGGAGCAGCTGACCTTGTGGTTCAAAGTGACTTTGCAGTCCACCACATTAACCCACAGTAGTGGGTTGGAACCAACTCGATGGCACTTAACACCTATATATATATAAAGACTAACTATAGTATGCTCATACTTCACTTCCAATTTCTAGTGATTAACAGTTTACAATGGGGTCTCACCAAAAATGTGGTGCTTAAATAAAGGCATCTACAATGTCGTCTTACTTTACTTCATCTGTTAAGTTGTTAAATGTCATTGAGTCAGTTCTGATTCACAGCAAACCTGTATATAAGGTTTTCAAGAAGCAGCTGGTGGGTTTGAACTGCCAACACTGCTGTTAGCAGTCCAATGCTTATTCTAAGGCACCACATCAGGACTCCTCTGGGATCTTCAGGTGACCAGGCTGAAGACACTCTGAATGTGTATGTGTTTTAAAACAGTGAAGGAGAAACACTATAAATGAAGACAGTTTGGAATTCACGTCTTAGAAACCTGAAAAGTGTTTCTGAAAAAATGCCCACAGATGGATTTTTACTTTATATGGTAAAAAAAAATTGCAAAATGCCCCTCAGCTCCCTTTGTAATCACACATAAGGATAGTAACTTAGGGAGCTTGACATTTTAAAAGAGACATAGAAATGACCAGAAAGAGCCACATATAATATGGATTCCCTTGGTTCTGTCATTTTCTAGCAGTATGACCTTGGCAAGTCTCAGATTAATACTTATTCTGTGCCATATCTGCAAAATAGTGAAAGGAGTATCTCCTAGTGTGGGGCTGGATAAGCAATGGACTGTTAACCACAAAGTCAGCAGTTCATACCCACCAGTTGCTCCTCAGAAACCCTAAACAGGGTCGCTATGAGTCAGAACTGACTCAACGGCAACATTACTTCAAAGTGAAATTCACTGCCATCAAGTTGATTCCAACCCATAGCCACCCAACCGAGGCTATAAATTTTTATGGGAGCAGAAAGTCTCATCTTTCTCCTGAGCAGTTGCTGGTGGATTTGAACTGCCACCCTTGCTGTTAGCAGTCCAATGATGTAATTATTATAGAATGGAAGATGGATTAAAACTATCAAGTACGGGTTATTTAGTGATTATACCATCAACCCAGGGAAGAGAACATCAGTTGTGGTTGTTGGGAGACATTCCCAGATGAATATAGCCAAGATTTCCTTTTGCCAGACACTGAAAGGAAGGTACAGTAGTAAAAGCTGTGGCTATATTTAGGACATGAACTATGTACGACCCTAAGAAAGAACACACTCATCTAATATTGTTGAGGGTCTCAGATTAAACCTTCAACAATGGTTGGTGGTGGCTATTTGCCCTGGAGTTGGTTCCAATTTATAGCAACCCTGCATAGGGTTTCCCAGACTGTAAATCTTTACAGAAGTCAAAACTTCATCTTTCTCTGGCAGAGGGGCAGGTAGATTTTAACTGCTTGAGATTAGCAGTCTACTGCCTTAGTGTGGCATTGTGGGTTAATTTGACAAAGTCATTTGAACCTCAAGGTTGGTAGTTCAACCTCACCAGCCGCTCCTCGGAAACCATACAGGGTCACTATGGGTCGGAACCGGCTCGATGGCACTTAACAACAACAATGCTACCAGGACTCCTTTCAAAACAAAAATAATGGTCTCATATTGGTGGGTTTGAACTACTAACCTTGTGGTTAACAGTCCAGTGATAGATGAGTGCATTCTGTCTTGTGTTGCCAACACTGAGAAAAGGTGCTTAAGGAAGAATTGCTAAAGATCTCCTCCTTGCTTCCCATTCCTTTCCAGAGATTTCTGCAAAGCCAATGGGCTTTCCAAACTTCTTCCCAGGAAGTTTGAAATGGGTGCTGTTAGAAGCTGCTGTATAATTACTTACTTGATTCCTTCTAAAGAGCTTAAGCTAAGAATTGAAGCAAGAAAGCAGATTAACCAATTGAATACACGCCACAGCCCATCCACAAGCCTTCCCCTCCCAGCCCCCATACACGGGGACTTAACAGTCCCTACCGGTCAACCCCAATATGCGATCTAGGGGACATCAATTTATTGCTTTGCCTAATCCTGCAACAATAGGGGTTTCATTTTCATTGTAGGGCAATTAAGTTGTCCGACGGGAAGGACGGAGCCGAGGGCAGCAAGAGAAGAAAGGGGGGGACTCTCCTATCCTCACAGACAGATTAGTACCGTGGCGGCTGCAGCGTCCGCTCTGTCTGTCTAGTGGTGGGTCACACGCAGCTCCAGGCTGCTACCTAGCAACGCAAAGCTAGAGAGGGAGCTCGCCGCTTCCCTAGCCTCCTCTTCACCCTTTCCATTCATCCAAGCTCACGCGAGCTAGCGCTCTCTCGCACCCTCCCTCTCTCTCACCTCTCTAAACTTGCTCTAGAGTTCCCTCCGTCTCCCTTTCTCTCTCCAAATTCGCTCGCATTCTCTGCAAACTCGCTTTCTCTCCACCTCCTTCTCTCCCATTTCCTCTCTACTAGCTTCTCTTTCCCTCCCTCCTCTTCCCCTTACTATTTTTTTTCTCCACTTCTTCCCACTCTCTCCTTCGTCTCTCCAACAATCTAAGAGTTTAATGCACCTCAGAGCAGCATTTGAGCCCTTAAAACTGGCTGCGCAGACCGACCCCATTCATCAACCGAAAAACCCCAACTCCCGGCCTAGAAAGGAAAATCCTTCAAGGAAATCCTCTAGTGTTTCAACCGCTCTCTCAGCCAATCCCATCTCCGGGATTTATCTCGATTCGTAAATGATCTGCATCACGGGATGCAGTCTCTGGGGGGATCACAACCGATCCAAGTTTCCTTGGTGATGGGGGTGGGGCGGTCGAAGGGGTTGTCCAAGCCGTTGACTCTGGACGCGGGAAGAGAAGGACGCGCGAAGGGATCTCCCCAGCGCGGCGTTGCAGGTGGAAAGTTGCGCACAGAGCAGCGCAGAGGACCGCTCAACGCTGCTGAGAATAAAATCCATGGGACAAGCAGGTTGAGGACTCGCAGGGGAGAACCTCATTTTCCGAAGGTTTAAAAAAAGTGCTTTCCAGAAGGATCTGGAAACACCTCCAATTGGAACAAAGACAGGGGGGTCTCCGTGGGGTGTGATGTCACCGAAAGTTGCGGGACTGCTTTCTCAAATTTGCGACTGCCCTGTTGCGGGGGGGG
>NW_006408617.1:11107943-11124118 GCF_000296735.1 Chrysochloris asiatica
GGAGGGAAAGGGAAGGAGGGGCGCTCCCGCTAGCCGTTCGCTGGGCAACCTGAGCGCCCCAGCGGGAGCCGCTGCAGCGCCGCCGCCCTGCCCCCCGGCCCCTGCCCAGGCGCACTCCCCTCCGCCCTACTGCGGACTGGACTCAGTCACTACCCGGGAAGCTCCAGGCTCTGCGCGGGGCTGGGACAGGCTGGCGCGCTTACCTTCGCCGCTGGCCAACGATGCTAGGCAGACGGCAAACACCAGCAGCGGCGCGCACGCAGCCGCTGCCGTCCGGCACTGCATATCTGCGACGGTCTCCACGCGTGCCCGCCGCTGCCCGAGCCTCACAGTTCCTTCTCCGGGAGGTGGGCGCGCGTCGTACGTAGCACCAGCAGAGCCTTTGCTAGCAAGCTTTCCTTAGGCACGCACCGCGGTCTGCTCCCAATGACCCAAAGCCGGTCTGGACCCTCGAAGCATCCCGTTTTCTACCCGCGCCAGTCCCCACCCTCCAGGCAGAGTATAAAGCCCTTTAGACCCGACCGCCCCGGAACTAGCATGCGGGAATCCAGCGGGGCAGGCCCCCTGCCGCCCGACCCGCCCCCTGCACTTTGCAATGCTAGGAGGAGTTAGGACTCAACACACGCGCCCGCTCAAAATGCACGAGTCTCACGCACACCCATAAGTACTCGATTTCACACTGACATTGACGCACACACAGTGGCACACGCTCCACAGTGATTGACAAACAGCTACTCTTACACATGTACGCACACTCATCACAGGCACTCCTCAAACATACACGGGCACGCGCTGGCCTCTTCGCAGGATTCGCCTTAGCGCAGGAGTGGGTTAGGTGGTTCACAGAGGAGTCTGCCACAGACAGTCTTAGAAACCAAACCAAGAATGAAAAATAATGGAGAAGAGAAGAGAAAAGAAAACGGGAAACCGAGAAGAGAAAGGGTAGAGGGAAAGGAAAGAGTTAAGGAGCTACTGGAGAGATATTTCACCTCCATTCCTGGTCTGAAATCTGTTGGTTACCAAGATTTCCCTTGATAGGGTTGAAGCTACCAAGGTGGAGCTTTTAATAAAACGTTGAAGTAGGGGTTAGATCCCTGTTTGGCATTTTAAAACCACCACAACTACAAGTGTCAAGGATAAATCATACTTCTTACTAGTCTGCATTTGGGGAGCAATGCACTTTGAAGTAAAATAGAAAAGAATGAACTTCTCCGTGTGGATACCTCTTTATGTTGTTGTGAAATGCCGTCGAGTCGGTTCCCACCCATAGCGACCCTCTAGAGGGTTTCCGAGGAGTGGCTGGTGTGCTTGAACTGCCAACCTGGCGCATTAACCCACAGCGCCACACCAGGACTAAAAACAAGGAGTTCTGGGAACTCCTGCGGCACCCTTCTTTGAACACGCTGCCTTCAGAACGCTGAGAGTTAACCTTCTACTCGCCCTTAGTGACTCGATCTGAGCTGGTATATTACACTAGAGCCCACAGAAGAAAGGAGAGTTAGTGCAAACTATTACTCTGCCCTGGGAGCTCAATGTGAGAAGGTGGTTTTTGTAGGTCTGGAGCCAACCCAGAATCTACCATCCTAGCCCCTGATCTAACTTGGCTGCGGGACCTGAGAGTCCTGTCCTGGTCCCAGGAGGCCGTGGTCAACAGTCCTTTCTCACAACTAGAGGGTCAATGAAGGCAGATGCCCTGGGTACTGGTGACCACCCACCCCCAACCCCCACATCCAGCTGTGTCACAGACCTCCACGTCATCTCCAGAGGCAAGAACCTGCCAGTAACTGTCAGCCCCCTTTCCCTGGGCCTCTGCTGATCTTAAAGGTTCGAAGTTTCAATTGGCTTCGGGAATTGGTGCAATTTTGGTCAGGAGTTTAGACAGATGTCGGAATTGACTCCAGGCACTCAACAACAACATAGATGTTGTTTCTGATAGACAAGTAAAGGAGAAACGACACTTAAGAGCTCTGAGAAAGGACTGAGAGAATTCTTAGCTAGATTTGGAAATCCAGCTTTCTGCTCCGGCCAGTCTCTGGGACACTACTTGCCTCCTAGCACTGTGTTTGTGCGACGCCGAAAGAAGGACGGATTGGGGGCTAGAGGGGCCATGGGGCTGAGAAGTGAGGAGAGATGACTGGGGGGGGGGGGGCGCTGTAAGGAGCAGAGATGCTAGGCTCCAGTCTCCGCGGGTGATTTATGCCGGTTCAGGGAGGCCGGAGCGATGGTACGAGACTGCGCCGGGGTCACGACGTTGCAACGCCCGCCGGGGCCGCGCTGCATAGTCAATGAGCGTCTCCGCACCTCCGCGTTACAAAGAGCGGCTAGCGGGTGGGAGGGACAGAGGACCGCGCGCCGGAGGGCTGGGCTCCCTCTCAGCGTGTGCGTGGGCGTGAAAGCGCGCTAAGGTAGGCGGGCGCACAGGCACTAGCGAGGGTCAATGTAAAAGTGTGTGTGTGTGTGTGTGTGTGTGTGTGTGTGTGTGTGTGTGTGCGTGCGCGTGCGTGTGTGCTTTCTCTGTAGCAGCCGGGGCTCCAAACATTCCTTTCTGCACTGAAGGGTTTTCCTCATTATTGTTGTCTTTGTGTTCCAGTGTTGCCAACTTACTGGAATTCCTGACGTGGTTGCACAGCAGGGCTCAGGCTGAACGTAGCAGCCAGCTGCGTTTGTGTACTGGGCCAACCCTGCCCTTAATCCCAGAATAACTCAGGGGAAGGGGGGAAAGAAAAGAGAGGAAATCAGAGGAAAGGGAGCAAAAGGAGGATGGAGATGGGGACCGCCAACTGAGGAAAGGAAGGCCCATAATTAGCAACACTGTATGAAAATTCTCACATCGTACTCTTTTCCACTAGAAAATCCCCCTCTTTTTTTTTTTTTCCCCAGGCATTCTCAATCCCGTGAAACTTGAAAAAGCATCTTCTGCAGCCAAACATGTGTTAATCTCCAGAATCTGTACTTGAAAATTGCTTTTTGTTGGATGTGGCAGATTAAACCTGTGGACCAGCATCTGGGAAGGACCACGCTAATTTAATTGTGACTTAAACCAGCATTGTTTCTATATAATGCAAAAGTGTACATTTTTCCCCACATTTCGCTCTCAATAGTTGTATGCATATTACAGGACTTTACAGAACATTTAACCAAAGGAGACAGAGGAAAAAGTGCTGAAAAGTGAAGTTTATTCTAGAAAAGTTAGGTTAGTTGATTGCCTTGCTATTTGTTTTGGCTTCTGTGTGTTGTTTTACTTTTTCTTTCAACACCAAATTACTGGAAATATTTTCAGAACATCTGAATTAACTGCTGCTTCCTGCTTCAAATGGACATTACATTATAGCATCTCCTTCCGGTGAAATCCAACCCAAATCTGCATCCTGAGCACCATGGAACCAACTGCTCACTGGACCACTCCTATCCAATGTCCCAAAAATTCACACTCAACTGATGCAGCCGAAACCATGACCCTCCAGGCATCCTGATCTCAATGGAGCACCACCGTACTCCCCAGAGACCAAGTCAGAAATTTCTCATTCTTGGTCTTCCCTATTTACCCATAACAACAACAACAACAACATGTGTAATCAACCGTCAAAGTCTGTTAGCTCAAATTCCTCAATCTACTTATTTGTCTCCCAAATCCACCCACCTCTCTCACCTGAATTATAGCAAAAAATTATCGTGGACTTCTTGTTGTCAGTTTTGCCCACTCCCATGTAAATGATCCAAAGTGATATTTCCATCAGAGAAGTCCTTTCAAATAGAAACCATTAGTTTATTTAATCAATTTGCTAGGTCACAAGTATTATTTTCAAGTGAGTTGAAACAAAATAGAAACTAAGATAACTCTTAATACAAAAAAAAAAGGCATTTGTTTTCATAAAACTTATATTTCAGTTCTGCATGCATATATAGTAGGGGCTTCAAAAAGTTCTTGGGAAAATGCCATTATCTTTTCATTCTATTTTCTGTGAACTTTTTGAAGTTTCCTTGTATGTGTGTGTGTGTGTGTGTGTGTGTGATAGGTAAGGTTTTGTATCACCTGGGCCAGGATTCTCAGTGGTTTGACAGTTGAGATGTAGTTATCTCCATGATGAGATCTAATATAATGCAATTAACTCTATGATGATGTCAGCTATGAGCAGCCAATCAATTGAAAGGACATTTCCTTGGGATTGTGGACTATCTCCAATATATTAGACAGACACTCGGGCAAAGCTTGCTTGCTCTCTGCTGAGTCTGGACCTTGCATCTGGCTCATCTTCTGACCTCCAGTTCTTTGGACTTAAACCAGAAGCCTGCTATTATTGTTGTTGTTAGGTGCCATCGAGTCAGTGCCAACTTATAGTGACCCTATGCACAGCATAATGAAACTTTGCCCGATCCTGGGCCAACCTCACTATTGTTGCCATGCTTGAGCCCATTGATGATGCCACTTAGTCAATCCATCTCACTGGGGGTCTTCCTCTTTTTCTCTCACCCTCCACCTTACCAAACATGATATTCGTCTCTAGCGACTGGTCCCGCCTGACAATATGTCTGAAGTATGAGAGACAAAGTTTGGCCATCTTGGCCTCCAAGGAGCACTCTGGCTGCACTTCTTACAAAACAGATCTATTGGTTCTTTTGGCAGCCCATGGCACTTTCAGTATTCTCCTCCAACACCACAACTCAAAGGCATCAATTCTTCTACGGTCTTCCTTATTCACTGTCCAACTTTCGCATGCATATGAGGTTATTGAAAATACCATGGCTTGAGTCAGGCACACCTTAGTCCTCAAGCTGGCATCTTTGCTCTTCAGCACTTTAAAAAGGTCTTGTGCAGCAGATTTGCCTAATGCAATAAGTCATTTGATTTCTACGGTCTTCCTTATTTACTGTTCAACTTCCACATGCATATGCGGTTATTGAAAATACCATGGCTTTGGTCAGGTGCATCTTAGTCCTCAAGCTGACATCTTTGCTTTTCAACACTTTAAAAAGGTCTTGTGCAGCAGATTTTCCTAATGCAATGCATAGTTAGATTTCTTGACTGCTGCTTCCGTGAGTGTTGACAGTTGTCCCAAGAAGAATGAAGTCCTTGACAACTTCAATCTTTTCTCCATTGATAAGAATGTTGTCTTGTCTGTCAGTTTGTCGTACTGTGGTGGCTTGTGAGTTGCTGTGATTCTGAAACCTATGCCACCAATATTTTAAATACCAGCAGGGTCACCCATGGTGGACAGGTTTCAGATGAGCTTCCAGATGAAGACAGACTAGGAAGAAGGAGTGACGAACTACTTCTGAACATTTAGTTACTGAAAACCTTATGAATAGCAGAGAAACACTGTGATCTGCTCTATTACCTGCTAAACCTGGAAGTCTTAAGCCTGCCTTCTTACCTGCTGGACCTGCCTGCCTGCCTGCCTCTCTTCTGCCCTCCTTACCTGCCTGCCTGTTGATTTTGGTTCATCTGACCCAGACTTGGGACTCTCCCACATCTACAACCGTGTGAGCCATTTCCTTGATATTAACTTTTCTTTATATATACATAAGGAGCTCTGGTAACATAGTGGATTATGAGCTGGGCTACTAACTGCAAGGTTAGCAGTTCAAGTCTACCAGCTGCTCAGCAGGAGAATGATGAGGTGTTCTGTTCCCGTGAAGATATACAGCCTCAGAAACCCTATGGAGGATCACTATGAGTCGGAACCAACTCTGTGGCACACAACCACCACCACCACATATAAGTTTCACTGGTTTTGCATCTATAGAGAACACAGCAAAAAGACACTGTGTAACCATACAAAGTATATTTCTAATTATGTATCTCAATAACTTATTAGTAAAAAAGGGAAAATAGTAACTTTAAGAGGAGAAAATCAACAGACACCATATTGACCAAATTATCAGTTAACATAACAATCAAAGTGAACATGAGACAAGTTAATATCTTGTGCCTGCTGATACAATACAGCAGTACTCCTGTGATATCCCTGCCCAAAATGCATAACCTGAATCTAATCATGAAAACATCACACCAGCCCAAATTGAGGGACAGTCTACAAATCCCTACCTGTTTCTTCAAAACATGGCAAGGTCATGAAAGACAAAGAAAGATTGAAGGAGACTAAAAGAGATTCGACAACTAAGTGCAATGCACAGAGTTGGATTGGACCAGAGAGTGAGGGGGGAAAAAAAGCTATAAAGGATACAATTGGGAAAATCAGAAACATTTCAATGTGAACTATGAATTGGATATTAATAGTTTTGTTGATGTTTATTTTTTTTTATATTAATGACTGTAAAGTAGTGGTTATTAAAGAGAATATCCTGTTATTAGAAAATATGTCCTGAGGCATTTAGATATGATTTTGCAACTTACTCTCAAATGATTCGGAAACATTTTAAAGTGTGTGTTGTATGAGAATGTATGCACTAGGAAGAGAAAGAGAATTATAGAGCAAGTGGACAAGGGTAGATGAGAGCTTCTTATGCTATTCTTACATTTCTGTAAGTTTAAAACTGTATTAAAATTCTTGAAAAACTTTGAAACCTTTAAAGAAAACTTGAAAAATTGGCATTGGTCATAAGTTGGTGGTTATGTGCCGTGGAGTTGGTTCTGACTCATAGTGACCCTGTAAGGGTTTCCAAGGCTGTAAATCTTTATGGGAGCAGAAATCCTCATCTTTCTCCCACGGAACAGCTGGTAGTTTCTAACTGCTGACCTTGCGATTTGCAGCCCAATTCATAACCACTACATTACCAGAGCTCCTTGGTCATAAGTTACACAAGGGCGATTCCTCTATTATCTCCCAATGTTTATTCTTATTGTTGTTGGTGTTGTTTTTATGTGCCGTGGAGTCGGTTCTGACTTGTAGTGTCCCTGTACAGGGTTTCCAAGGCTGTAAATCTTTACAGGAGCAGAAAGCCTCAGTCTTCTCCCACAGAACAGCTGGTAGTTTTGAACTGCTGACTGTAAGATTAGCAGTCCGATTCGTAACCACTACACTACCAGAGCTCCTTTACTCCCTCTATTTAGAACATCCTCCACTTTCAACGCTATTAATTCCTATTCGCTATTCTCGTCTGATGTAAACACTTTTCTTCCTCCAGGATACTTTCTCTAACCCTTTCTACTGACTTAGGAGACACTCCTGAATGTGCCTCCCCAGCTCTCATTACTTCCCTCAAGTCAGCACCTGCCACAGTTTTTATGTTTCCTTGGCTCTTCTCCCCACTGAAGCCAGAACAATGCTTTCTCATCAATGAATTGACCATATCATTCCCCTGATTATAACCCTTCAAAGTTTCCCATTATTCCTGAATTGTTGTTAAGTGTCGTCAAGTCGGTTCCAACTAGTAGGACCATGTACAGAGTTTCCATGGAGCATCTGATGGGTTTGAACCACTGACCTTAAAGTTAGCAGTCCAGTGCTTATCCTACAGTGCCTGAATAGAATCCACAAATGTTAGCCTGGCCTATGAGCCCCTGCAGGATCTGGCCTCTGAATATCTCTGCAGTCTCATGTGACAGTCCAACAATACTTGTTTCCACTCAGTTTCTCAAACATACTGCAGGTAGTCCCTGACTTATAACATATTCATTCAAGTTATGAAGAAACACTTGTAGGGCCCTGCTTTTCTGTGTGTGTACATCTTATCTTTAGTAGTGTATACTACATGCCATTACAGTGCATAATTTGCTAGTGATACCATTCTCAGATATAATGTTTCCAACCTCCAAAGATCAATATAAATCAGATGTCTAAAGGTACTGAGTCCTGGTGTGGTGCTGTGGGTTAATGCTCTGGACTGCAAAGTCATTTGAACTGCAAAGTTGGCAGTTCAAGCTCACCAGCTGCTCCTTGGAAACCCTATACAGGGTCACTATGGGTCAGAACCAACTCGATGGCACTTATCAACAAAGGTACTGATGTGGCACTGCAGGATAGTACGATGGACCACAAGGTCAGTTTGAACTGCAAGGTTGGTGGCTCAAATCAACAGTGGCTCCTCAGAAATCCTATACAGGGTCACTATGGGTTGGAACTGTCTCAATGGCACTTAACAATAAAGATACTGATAACAAAAGGCAATAATGAAAACTTTTTTTAAATGAGGCATTAGACTTAAGTCAGAACTGACTTATGACAGAGTTGTTGGAACTGAACCCCAAAGGAAGTTGGGGGCTACCTCTATATGTTTCCCAGCCTCAAAGGTGAGATTAAGAAGTCTGAATGAGAGAATCAGAGATTCATGGGGCTGCCTAAGTTTCTGATGACTCTCTTCATCTGATTCCTAACCTAGGAATCCTCTTTTGGATTGAGCAAATTTGAGAGACCTCAGCTTGCAAAACACAAAGACAAACTGAAACCATCTGTAAAATGTGTTCAAAGGACATCTATGCAGCTCACCTATCAGGCAGCCCCAGTAGGCTTCTGATATAATAACAGCAACAAATCTACAGGAGAAAGGCATAGTATTTATGGCACTGTGGTATTTTGTGGGTTTTTTGTTTGTTTGTTTTGATTTGAAGTCTTTTCTTTCATTTGTGTTTTTTACAACTTTTGACTTAATGACCTCAAGATCAGGCCCTAGGCCATATGCCTGTGGCTGCTGGGCTGCCAAGGTCAAGAAAGCCACAAGGATACCTAAGGAACCAACTAGTACAGCAACAATACTTTCCAAACCAAAAATGGAGACACCAGATATAATGGGGCAAGGGAATCCTCCTGATTTGCAGATATCACTATATACAATGTATTGATATCACTTTGTGGCCTTTTGGCTAAGACCAAATATGAACCTGTGAAACATCATGGCACATAACAGGAACTCTAACAAGTCTCTAACTTGAAAAAAGTTACACAACATTAAGACTTTCCTGGAAAAAAAATCAGAAGCTAATGACCCCATCACAGGTAGGTTCTGGAGTCAGTTGAGGCACAGTGTTCTGATGATGCCAAGACCAAAGTCAAGACCAAGTGCAGGGGTAATTCTTAAGAGTGAAGCAAAGAAGGCTAGGAGTTCAGTTGTTAGCAGCTGTCAGTTCTGCATTGACTCATGATGATCTTGTGCACAAGAGCAGGGCAGTCCTGCACCATCCCCACAATTACTTGAGCATCAGCCCGTTGTGATCCATACAGTTTTCAATGGCTGGTTTTCAGAAGTAGATTGTCAGGTCCTTCTTCCTAGCCTGTGTTAGTCTGAAACTCCATTAACATCTTTTCAGCATCATAGGAACACACAAGCGTCCATTGACAGATGGGTAATGGTTGGTTGCACATAAGGTTCATTGGCCGGGATAGTACATGGAAAGTCAGAAATCTACCATGTAATCACCACTGCCCTTAAGAATTCATTAGCTGTGCCAAATGATTAGCTTCATTGCATTTAAACTCTGCTTCCTTAGGAGCAACTTTTAAAGATAAAGGTCAGTAGAAAAGTCTGGCTGGGTTTCTGAAGGGTCAGTTCCACAGTCTGCATCTTATCTCAGGAAAGGGCTGGAGGTTGTGGAAAGGTGTGTGGTAAGTACTAGTGTATGCATGAATAAATAGTTTGCATAAAGTCAGAATGTATGCTTTTTCTACAAAAACCAGTTACATATAAACTCAGCTTTCGTTGTCCATAGGTTTAGGTGCATGCACCTGAACTCAGCCAGTATCCACATCCTGGTCTGTCTTGTTCACCACCAATACCTAGAACATACATGGATAGTAGGCCCTCAAAAATGCTTGGCACATGAATGAATGAAATAAAGCAGCATAAATTCTGCATTCACATGAATCCAAAATGAATACCATACTGAGAGGACCTTACCTGATCCAACTTATGTGGAAGAGATTTGGAGATCTTAAGCACCACAGAAAACACCCTCAGGGTATCTTAGAGTCTTATCTTCTCCATAGCAATACCTGGCTTTAGAACCTACAACTTATCCTTCCAATTTGAATTAAAATAGGAAAGTATTTCTCAAATGTTCCTAAGGGGCATCTGGTGACAACATTTTTGGTTGTCTCATCTGGAGGGTTCTACTATCATCTAATAAATATTCTACAATGTACAGGATAAACCCCACTACAAATATTTCAGTAGTGCAAGACTCAGAAACCTGAAGGAAAGCAATCAAATGGGTTACGACAACAAAATCTTAAAGGTGGATTTCAGAACTCTAGGTCAAAAGCAGAATTAGTAAATCCATTTAAAAACCACTTCCTTGAAGTCCAAGTGAGAGGATTCTTCTGCATAGGACATTTATTTGTCTCGTCTCCCCCATCTACTTATTTATTCAATCATTACTTTATGCCAATTTGAACTCATGGATATTTGTTTTATACTTTGGTTTATGAAAGAGGGTTTCAAAAAGTTTATGGAACAAATGAAGTTGAGAGGTACTGGAATTTCCACAAACTTTTTGAAGCCTCCTCATAATCCAATACTACTTTATTTTATTACTCAGATTGTTCCAGATTTCACCATTGGGATCTCTTTCAGTTGGCTCTAATGTCTCTTCAACATACATCCATTATTTTGTGGAAGGTTTTGTTTTGCCTTTGTTTTTTGTTTTCTTTTCTTTTGGGCAATTCTTTAGTGAAAGGATGGCTAGTTCTGTCTGTTTTTTAAAAGCATACACACACACACACACACACAGGATGAGCCATATTGAAAGACAAACTGAGAAAATATGTTGTTTACATCTGTGGCACTGAAGAATAATATACTGGACCGCAAGGTCAGTTTGAACCACCAGGTCAGTAGCTCCTCATAAACCTTATACAGGGTCCCTATGAGTCAGAACCAAATTTACAACACTTAGCAGCAACATAACCCCAAAAGGCTAATATACTAATATAGAAAAAAACTTGAAAATAAAAATAAAAAACAAATAAGAATACCACACTAAAAAAGATGATCTGACAACAAAAAAGCTATTTTTGTAGTTTTTAATATGTTATAAGCCTCAGTTCAAGTTTCTCCTTGGCAGAAAGATGTAGCAGTCTGCTTCTATAAAGATTACAGTCTTGGAAACCCTATGGGGCAATCTACTCTGCTCTATATAGGGTCACTATGAATCAATGAGTTTGGGGGGTTTTGTTTTGTTTTGTTTTAGACATAGCTCAGTTTTTTAAAATGAATATCAACTTATTTAATCCTTACAGCAACTCTGTGAAGTAGGTACTATAGTTATTCTTATTTTATTGGTAAGGAAACTTAAGTCCAGAAAGGGAAGTGATTTTCTCAGGGTCACACAGGTAGTTAGCAGATCTGGAATTTGATCCCAGTTTCATCAACTCCAGAGTATCTTATCTTGAAGTACTTTCCCTGAAGGTAGAGCCATGATACAAAACGTGTGTCAATGCAATTATTATTATTTATTAAAACTTTTTTTGGCAATTGAGTGAAGGTTTACAGAGCAGATCATCTGTTTTACATTCAGCAAATCATATACTGTATCTCATTACAATGATCGCAATCCCCTCCATGTACCAACAGTTAACTGTATTTACGTCTATTCACTTTACCTGTATTCTCCCCATGTCTCCTGCTACCTCCATTTTACTTTTGCTAATCTCCCTATTGTTGTATACTGCCCTCCCAGTCCCCGTGTTAACATATGTCTACACTCTAGCCATGAATAGTTTCCTTCCCCGCTACCTCCTATAATCATTATAGATCCTTTTTTTTTTTTTTAATCAAGAAAACTACTTCTTAACTTTTCCCAACACCAGTCTCATACAATATTTGTCCTTTTGTGATGCACTAATTTCACTCAGCATAATATCCTATAGGTCCATCCATGCTGTGAGTTGTTCATCATTATTCTTCAACACTGCATAGTATTCACTGTGTATATGTATCAAAGTTTGTTTAATCATTCTTCTGCTGATGGCCATTTAGGCTGTCTCCATTATTTTGATGTGGCTCTTGTGGATAGCATACTCGAGGATCCTGTTTTCTAATCCTCTATGCTCTTTCTGTCTCTTGACTGGTACATTTAGTCCCTTTACATTCAGTGCTCTGGTAGCGTAGTGGTTACGAACTGGGCTGCGAACCTTAAGGCCAGCGGTTTGAAACTACCAGCCGCTCCACGGGAGAAAGATGAGGCTTTCTACTCCCGTAAGGATTTACACCCTCGGAAACCCTGTACAGGGTCGCTATGGGTCAGAACCGACTTGACGGCACTTAACAATAACACATTCAGTGCAGTTATCAATAGGTGTGAATCAGTCGCTGTCCTTTTGCTATGTGGTTTTTGTGTGTGTGTGTGATGCTGCTAGTTTCTTTGTTCCACATAATTTTATGCACTGAATTCATTTTGCTTGTGGGTTTCCTTTTCATTATCTTCATTTCTATTGTATAAATATTTCTGATTTTCTTCTTTATTTTCAGATGAAGGTATATTCATTTTCTTTGAGATTGCCCTATAATTTATTAATTTTCCCCATATAAAACAGTCTGTTTTATCTTGAAATGTACTTGACTTCCTTGCTATATAGAAGCTCTGTATCTACACTATTCCCTCTCATTGCTTTGTAGTAGACTTGATTATAAATCAATATCTCTGGTTTCTTATTTTCAGTCTTGTAGATTTTTTTTTACTTTAAATACTTCTGTAACTGGATTGAGTTCTGGATGGTACTGTTATGTTCATCTTAGGTTTTTGTCTGCTGTTGTTGGTTCTCAGCCAAAGAACAACCTTTAGTAATTTTTGTAAAGTTGGTCTGGTGAGTACAAATTCCTTTAATTTCTCTTTATCAGGAAATGTCCCAATTTCACCATCATGTGTCATGAGGGACAGTTTTGCTTGTTCTTGGATGGCAATCTTTTTCTCTCAGAGTTTTGTGTATGTCATCCCGTTGTATTCTTGCCTGCATAGTTTCTTCTGAGATATCAAAGTTTATTCTTATTGGTTCTTCTTTGTAGGTAATTCTTACTTTTCTTGAGTTGCTCCCAGGATTCTTTCCTCGTCTTTGGTTTTGGAAAGTTTGACTATGATATGTCTTGTTGATTTTCTTTGGGGATATATCCTATTGGGTGGGGGTTTGTTCAGCTTCCCATATGCTTGTCTTCTCATTTTTCATGATATTGTTAGAAGGTTTCTTCTAACAATTCCTCGACAACTTTCTCTGTGCCTTTTACTGTCTTTCCCTGTTCTGGAATTCCAATCACCCATAAGTTGCTGCTCTTCATAGTGTCCCATATAACTCAGGCTTTCTTAAGATTTTTTCGTTCTTTTTTCTGATTGTTCTTCTACATACTAGTACTGAGAGATTTATCTTCATGTACACTAATTTGGGTTTCCATTGCTTCAAATCTACTCCTTTACCCTTTCAATATATTGTCCATTTCTGAAATCTTAGATTAATCTTCTGAATTTCTAATAGATGTTTTTGTATTGCTTCAAATTTTGCAATTATTTTGTCTGTTTGTTCTCATAGAGTTTTCCTGTATTCTTCTAAAGTTTTTTCGTTTTGTTCTGTGTTCTCCTTGCTTTCCTTGATCTTTCTGTCAATTCTTTGAATGTATCTAAATATCATTATTTTGAATTATTTTTCTGTTAGTTCCACTACCAGGTCTCTCTCAGAAATGTACTTTGGCTCTGCGTCTTGGTCATTTGTTTGAGTCATTCTCTGTTGCTTGTTGGTGTGGATTAAAATCGCCTGTTGTCTCCAGGGCATTGTGATGTTGTTGTATTTGTTATTTAATTGGTGATTGTATATTGGTGTGTTCTTAGCTTCCCACCAACTGTCTCCTAGGGGTGTAGTTATAGAAGAGTGTGCACCATTATCTGTGCACTTCATTTTAGGGTGGGTTTCCTTGGCATTGGCAGCTGTCTATCATAGATCAAATGGTAGAGGAATTGGTATTGGTTCTTGCCCAGTGGATGGAATTTCAGGGGATATGGTTGTGGTTGGGCTGTATGAGCACAGTTGCTGTCTTCTACTGATGGAAAGAGAAAATTGTCCTTCCCTTCCCCCCACCCCCACATACACAAGAAAATAAAACCAAATAAGCAAACAAAGAAGCAACAAAGAAAAGAGAAAAAATAAATGAAAACAGGCAGCAAACAGAAAAAAATATATAATAGCTAAAAAGAGAAAATAAGGATGGGAGAATGGCACTATGGAAGAGAAAATAGAAGACAGGAATTTAAAAAAAAACTTTGGAAAAAAAAACAGAGAAAGGGAAGATGAAAAGAGAAAGAATAGAGCATAGTAAAAAAAGATCAAAAGAAGGGGGGGAAGAGGGGAAATAAGAAACAGAAAAGAAGAAGTATAAACAAAAGCAGAGACAGAAAGGACAAAATTCAAACAGGTATAAAGAGAAAGAGAAAAAAGGAGAAGCCAACAAAACAATGAGAGAAGAAAGCCAAAAACAAAAAGCTCTCAGTGCAGCTGTTATTCCCAGAAAGAAAACTCAGGGGTGGGGCTGCAGCCAGAGATGGATGCAGGAGGGATGGCCCTAGGTGGAGTTCCTATAGGCCTTCTTGTTGTTGTTGTTATGTGCCGTGGAGTCGGTTCCGACTCATAGCGAACCTGTACAGGGTTTCCAAGGCTGTAAATCTTTACGGGAGCAGAAAACCTCATCTTTCTTCCGTGGAACAGCTGTAGTTTCAAACTGCTGTCCCTGAGATTCGCAGCCCGTTTCGTAACCACTATGCTACCAGAGCTCCTTTCCTATAGGCCTAGGTATTATCTATATTCAGGACACTCAATAAGGAAGTGGTTTGTGGAGGCTGGTTTCAAAGTCTGTAAGACCACAGGGCAGCTCAGGGCAGGGTGGCTGGTTATGAGAGCTTCTGCTAGACTAATGCTGGTCTATGGAGTCCTGGTGTGGTGCTGCAGGTTAATGCACTGGACTGCAAGGTCAGACTGAACAGCAAGGTTGGCAGTTCAAGCTCACCAGCTGCTCCTCAGAAGCCCTGCATAGGGTCATTATGGATCCGAACCGACTTGATGGCACTTAAAAACAACAATGCTGGTCTGGTGGCTCTGTGGGTTCTGTAGGTTTGGAGCCAAGCCCTCCTGAATCCAGGCACCAATGCGCTGCAGCCAGCCCCTGACTCACACTGGCATGGCTCCCAACCACATAGCTCCGAACACCAAGAGAGCAGGGTCTGTGCTGAGGGTGGATTAGGGTGGGAGCTGTTCACACCTCTGGTAGCCAGGGGAGCATGGGGATAAAGAAGGAATTGCACCTTTCCTATTGCCTGTGTGAATCTGTGCTGCCAGACCACCTTCTGCTCACAAAAGTCTGAGATGGTCATGCTGCCTCTGGCCAGTTGTTCATCAGTCAGAGTCAGTCTCCCTCCCTCACTGTCCCTGCTCAGCTTCTCCACCCAGCAAGCACTCAATCCACTTCTCTAAGCCTTCCTCTGAAGTTCAGGGTTCTAGGATTTTCATCTGTGTCTGTTTCTTTGATCTCTTGTTTATGATAAGCACTGGACTGCAAACCATAAAATCTGCAGTTTGAGCCTGTCAGCCACTCCCCAGGAGAAAGATGAGGTTTTTTGCTTCTGCAAAGATTTGAAACCTCAGAAACCCTATACAGGGTTGCTATGTGTCAGAACCAATTCCAAGGCACTTAACAACAACAAATCTTTGCTATGGAGTGTCCATGTAGACTCTGCCTAGTCTGCCATCTTGCCATAAGGGAAAAAAGCTATTTAATTATTTAAGAAGTAACTCCAGATAATAGTAATGAGGAATCAAGAGAGTAAGACAGGGAAAAAGGAAAAACCTTATTATTATTATGGGTACCTGGGGCTCATTCTAGCATCTTCTAAAGAGGGATACAATTAGCTACATGAGGATCAGCTAGGAGAAGTATTTATCAATCAGCTTCCATTCCTTATTGGTTGAGTTATCCACAGGGGCATCAAGTTCCCTGTAACCTGTGCATGCCAAGTCTATCAGTGTCTAAAGCAATGCAAAAGCTCCAAGCAAAGAGCAAAAAATATGCCAAGGGTATAGCTTCCAGTTTAAGGTACGTTTAAACCCATATGAATAGCCTAAGCCACCAGGCAGTGTCATACCTCATTGTTCAGTGGTAGGCTTACTACGTTCCCTCAGAATCAAGTCTCTGGAAATCAGGACCTCTAATCCAGCAGCTTTCAGTATGGATTACATCTCAACATATAGAAAACAAAAATCCTCACCACTGGACCAATAAACAACATTCTTATCAATGGAGAAAAGACT
>NW_006408617.1:11125463-11128541 GCF_000296735.1 Chrysochloris asiatica
TCGTAACCACTACGCTACCAGAGCTCCTGTACAAAGAGAGGGAGAAAAAATGCAGAACAAAATAAAAAATCATCTAAATGACCAGACTTACTGGTCTGATAGAGATTAATGGAATACCTGAAACTGTAGGTCTTAGAAATCCTTCAAACATGGAACTGAACCCACCCCCAGGGATCATTTTTTAGACAAACACTAAACAGGCCTACAAAGGAAATAATCACACCAGGGAGGAACATACTCCTCAATACAATCAACCATAGGAGATCAAAAGGATAGAATTGACGCCCCCAAAAAAAGCTCAGAAAGCAGGAAGGAGCAGAAATGAAGGATGAATGAAACAGAAAACCAGGGACTAATGTGAGAAGAACTGCTACCCTGAGGGGATTGTGGGGATTACAGTCAAGATCAGGAAATAAATGTGCATCAATTGTTGAATGGAAAATTCATTTTCTCTGTAAACTTTCACCCAAAACAATTTAGACAAAATAAAGACTTTTTTAGACCAAAAAAAAAAAACAACCCCACAAAGATTATGGGCTAGGAAATCTTACAAAACAGTTCTACTCTGTTCTGTAGAGTCACTATGAGTCAGAATTGACACAACACAACACACACAGCAACAACAAAGACAGCAGACCAACTCCAGTTTTGTCCTTGATCTGGTGATTTAAATGAGAATCCAATAATCCATTCTGTTGTTCTATTAGGATCCCTGCTTCTAGGTGATCAGGTATACAATAGGATGAAGGCATTCCTAAAATAGAGCCCAGTGTTGCACCTTCTTTAGTATAAATGGGTTACTTGTTCTGAGTTAACTTATGCAAGTAGCCATGTTGGTAAATCAGGATTCTCTACACCCTCAGATGACTGTGCTGCCAGACATGGCCATATTCCAAGTGGCTGCCAATTCTAGAAAGAACAAATTACTTCCCACTCGGTATGGAAAGGGTCCAATGTAATTAACTTACCACCAAGGTACTAATTTTCCTATTCTTGTGTCAGTATTGGAACGTTTTGCTTTTCTAGGGATTTGTTCATTTCACCCAAATTTTCAAATATATTGACTTAAATTTGCGGGGTTGTTATGAGTCATAACCACAGAACACCACCACCACCACCATATATAAAAAATGCTAATTATGTATGTGCCTTGGCCCAGTCCAGGATTTCATCGTAGGGAGGGGATGTCACCAATTTGCAGGGTACAGTTCTCAGATGTTTAAACAAACAGTTGCCCAGATATTGGTAATGGTTACACATGATTAACGTCATTGATGTCACTAAATCATACATGTGAAAAAACATTAAATTGGCAAAAAGTGTGTTATATATATTTTTACAACAATTTTTTAAAAAAATCATTCATTATCAAGTCAATTCCAACTCATGGTGATATCATTTGTGTCAGTAGACCTATACTCCACAGGGTTTCCAATGGCTGATTTTTCAGAAGTGGATTGCCAGGCCTTTCTTCTGAGATAACTCTGAATAGACCTAAACCTCCAACCTTTGAGTGAGCAACTGAGCACATTAACCATCCATTTCCATCCCCTCAAGGACTCCTCTCAGCTGTCTGGGGTCCACTTATTCTTTATATGTAATTAAACTTGGTTTATATGTGTCAGTGTAAACATGCTATTGTTAAGTACCATCAAGTCGATTCCGACCCATAGCAACCCTGTATAAGGTTTCCAAAGAACAACTGATGAGCTTGAACCACCGACCTTAAAGTTCAAACAACTTTGCAGTCTGATGCATTAGCCCACAGCACCACACCAGAACTCTAATGTGAATATAAGGGCTTTTAAATAACATTTAACCCTGAAATACCTCAACCTAAAAAGCAAATCAGGCTAATAGAAAAGTTTTAAAAATCAGAGTAAAACTAAGTATGCAACCTACCATTAACACTATTTGTTTGGGAAGGTGGCTAGCAGTGGGGCATTGATCCTCTACCATCTGATTTTGCTGGCTATGGTAATTGAGGGTAAATTGACAGAAAAATTTTTGATCAAGTAATTCTAAATATCACTTTTTAAAACTGATTTACTAATTTTTAAAAACTTGATTTACAATCTATGGTTGTTGTTATCAAATGCCATGGAGTCGGTTTTGACTCACAGACACTCAGTATAGAGGTTTTTAATCTTTTGTGGGAACAAAAAGCCTCATTTTCCTCCCGAGGAATGGCTGGTAGGCTCAAACCACCAACCTCAAGCCAACAGTCCAGTGCTTATCATTCAGAGCCATTGTGCTCCCCAGTAGCCATGGTCATTGTGAGTCAAGTAACAGAACCTCTTTTGATCAAGTAATTCCAAGTATCACTCATTGAAGCTGATTTATTACTTTAAAAAAATGGATTTACTGCTTATGTGACTGATTTACAGTCAAAATGTTTATCATTTCTCAAACTGGAAAAATGGAGGTACTTTAATACACAGGTTTTTAGAAAACAGCCCTTCAAATTCTTCTCTTCCAGCCAAACCACCTCCAGTGAGCAGATAAAGCTGAGGGTATTTTCCACACGCCTTTGCCTCCACTACATCAAAGTCGACTGGTTTTCATCTCGGCTGCTGTTTTCACTCACCAGCTATGGCTGTTGTTGATGTTGTTGTTAAGTGCTTTTGAGTCGGTCCTGATCCATAGTGACCCTGTATAGGGTTTCCAAGGAATACCTGGTGAGTTTGAACCACCAACCTTGAGGTTCAAACCGACTTTGCAGCCCAGCACATTAACCCACAGCGCCACACCAGAAGTCCCACCAGCTATGGTATGGCTGTTCTTTATTGTCCTTTCTGGTTTGTATGATAATAACTAGATAACTGTCCCAATTATAAAAGGAAAGAAATGTATTAGAAACAACATATTACGGATTAAATTATTTTAAACATTGTCTTTCATAAAAACATCTCATTTGTAAGTTGACTCAAACTTGCCTGATCTGTCATTTCAGTTATTAGCTCATGATAAGCATTAAACATTATTTTTATCTTAGTAATAATGTTTTAAAAATCAGTTTTCACAGTAGCATGGAATAAATGTATTCTGTCGAATTGTGCACACGCATATGTGTGTGTG
>NW_006408617.1:11130845-11134378 GCF_000296735.1 Chrysochloris asiatica
AGAGCAGCTGAGGACTCTAGATTCATGGGAAGAGAGGGACTAAGAGATGGTGGCCAGGAGGCAGACTTGCAGAATGTGTCCTTTGGTGGTGTAAATTATTATATATGCCTGAGTGTTTTAAAAAACAACAACACAGAGCTAAAATGAATAGAGAGAAATACTGTTAACTGATGGTGCATAGAGGGTATTATAATCATTGTAATGAAACTAAGTGCATGATTTGTTGAATGTAAAACTGATGATCTGCCCTATAAACTTTCACTCAATCCACAATAAAAACTTTAAAGAAGGAGAAGAGAAATGGACTCTTCCAGGACTATAAAAAAGCTAACATAATCTCTTTTACCAAAGTACCGTGGTTTGCATTTTTTAACACTAAAGATCTTCTCTTTTGAAGACTTTTAGAATTGGCCTTTTGGCCTTTTTCTTCTTAAGATAATACTCTCAGTTTGCCAATTTTGTATCATATTTTTCTGAAAATATTAAGACCCTTCATCTGAAACCAATCCAAAATGAAAAATAGGGCACCTTAATGAGAGGTGGGAGTTCTGGTATGGATAAGCACTAGACGGCTTATTGCAAAGTTCGCAGTTGACACCCATCAGCTGCTCCTCAGGAACCCTATATAGGGTCGCTTGAGTTGGAATTGACTAGAAGACACTTAACAACAGGCAGGGAGGATAAAAAGCAAGAGTATTCATTCCACCTCTGCTTGGACAATAACAGATTGACTCGAGTCCTCAGCAATAGACATAGTAAATGAAGGTGAGTGCTTTATTTAAGTTTGCAGCAAACCACAGCTGATCTTGGTCTATAGGACTCATTCTCCTAATTCCATTATTCATAGCAATACAAATGGTAGTCACTGAGGGCCTTCACCACATTTTGACTATCAGAAGCACACCTCTAATTGGGAGAACAAAGATTGTTTGCACTAGCAATGTCAGAATGGGTAAAGAATCTGAGATTTGTAGTAAGTTTGTCCAGGTGCTAGGTCTTTTATTATACCTGTGTGTCTATTTTATAGATTCTTCCTAAGATATAACTTCTTTCATTTAAAAAAAAAAAAAAAAAGTTGAAAAAAATTCATATGGTCCCAAAACACAGTTTTTCATAGGATGCATAAATAAAGTCTGAAAACAAACACAAAAGACTTTCCAGATAGCTAAAGTTGTTATGCTCTGCCTTTAGCCTATATCCATTTGCAAATACCCATGTGCCAGTTAGAGATGAGTTAGAGAGATCAATAAAACTTTAATGAATTGGAGGTTTAATAAAGCAATGTTGTTGTTGTTGTTAAGTTCCATTGGGTCAGTTATGACTCATAGTGACCCTGTACCGTAGGATTTCCCAGGTGAGCCTGAACCACTGACCTTGCGATTCAAACGGACTTTGCAGTCCAGCATGTTAACCTGCAGTGCCACACCAGGCAATGTTGTTGTTGTTGATATTTAATGTCATCAAGTTGGTTCCAACCCACAGCGACCCTGTCTGTATGGGGTTTCTAAGGAGCAGCTGGTGAGCTTAAACTGCTGACCTTGCAGTTCAAACTGACTTTGCAGTCCAGCACATTAGCCCACAAAGCCACATCAGGACTGATAAATACTATGATAGGTGTAACATATTTAACTCAACTTTAGAATACAAAAGAGGGGATTAAAGAAGAAAATTGTCTAGAAGTTGAATATTTGAAAGATACCTAATTCATGTGGCTAACAATACAGGACAAGCATCATAACTAGCATTTATTTGTGTAGTATAGTGTCCAACAACTTTATATGGTTCATGTTTAACTACTTAATCTTAAGATTGGCAGTTCAAAACCATTCAGGGACACCATGAAACAAAGGTCTGGTGATCTGGTTCCGTAAAGATTATATCCCGTAAGATCTAGAAGGGTACACACAAATTGTCAACAGTGATTTGTAGAGGCAGGGGAGAACATTCACTTATAAACTGAGCATTTTGGTATTGTTGTTTAAAGTCAACATTTCTACATTTACAATTTTGTGTGTGTGTGTAGACAAAAACAAAACAAAGCCAAAAAAACCCTATAGAGAAGTTGAACTCAGTAACACATGGGCTTTTATACATCATAGTCATTTTACCTTTTAGCTAAATTAGGTAGATATGGCAAAAGCTAAATGCAGCAAGGGTCATTGGTAGAGAGCCAGTTTCCTTTGGCTGGAAAATCTTTCTACATGACAATCAACATAGACTAAAAATTAACCTTCTCATGTTTTGTTTTTAGTTCTTAAGGGCTTCAGAATGTCTTGCTCTTTTTCTGAAAAGTGATACAAACCCCTCCTCACCCACTTTTTCAAAGCAAATGTGTAATTTTAAACATTTACACTCAAAATGAACTCATGAGGGTTCTGGCTACATTATTATCCTTTAGTTTCTTCAAATGGCAGCAGTATTTCTCTCTCTCTCTTTTTTTTCCTCCCAGCCCTTAGCGACCCTATATGACAGAGTTAGGGTTAGGGCTATGGATAAATCTAACCTAGGCCTCGGAGTTCCTCTAATGTTAAGGTTATGGTTAGGACTAGGGCTAAGGTTAGGTCTAGGGGTTGGGCTAGGACTTGGTCTAATTTCAGGGTTACAGCTTAGGGTTATTTTCTTAAATTTATTCATTTCTTGAAATCGACTTGATTTCCTCTTCATTTGGAAGTTCTGTAACTGCATTATCCTCTCTTTTTACTTTGTGGTGTTTTTAGTTTTGCAAACTGATAAGTCTAGTTCTATATTTTCAGTCTTGTAGATTTGTTTTACTTTAGATTCTTCTGTATCTGGGTTGAGTTCTGGCTGATATTGTCATGTATGTTAGTCTCAGGTTCTTGTCTGCTATTGTTAGTTCTGTCCAAAGAAGTCTCTTTAATATTTTTGTAAGGTTGATGTTGCTTTTCCAAATTCTTTTAATTTCTGTTGATCAGAAAATGTCCTAATTTCACCATCATATCTGAAGGACAATTTTGCTGGATATATGATTCTTGGCTGGCAATTTTTTTTTTTTTTTCCGATTTTCATGTATGTTATGCCATTGTTTTCTTGCCTGCATTGTTTCTGCTAAGAAATCAGAGCTGTCATATTAGTCCTTTTTTATATATAACTTTTCATTTTTCCCAAGCTGCTCTCAGGATTCTTTCTTTGTTTTTGGTTTGGAGAGTTTGCTTATATTATGTCTTGGTGATTTTCTTTTAAGGTCTATCCTATTTGGAGTTGGTTCAGCTTCTTGAATGCATATCTTCTCATCTTTCATGATGTTAGGAAAGTTTTCTTCTAACAACTCTTCTGTAGTTTTATCTGTGGTTCTTTTTGTCTCTTCCTGTTCTGGAATTCCAATCACATGTAACTTATTCCTCTTGATAGTGTCCCAAATAATACTTAGCTTTTTTGGATTTTGTGTGTGCAATTGTGTGTGTATTTATTTCTGATTGCTCCTCTAACAAGTAACTATTGAAAGATTTGTCTTCAAACTTACCAATTTGACTTTCTATTGATTCAATTTGTATTAACTGATCTTCCTTGTGGGC
>NW_006408617.1:11134668-11162199 GCF_000296735.1 Chrysochloris asiatica
ATCATGGTCAACTCTATTTTGAAGAGGCATATTTTGAGTGCCTTCCACTCTAATGGGCTCATTTTCCAGCACCATAGGAGATGATTTTTTCTTGTTTCTCTCAGCTTCTGTTAGTCCCAGGCAATCTTTGGCATGTATAAGTATCTTCCTTCACATGGTCATCTTTCCTGTCACTCCACATTTTTTTTTTTTTTTTGAGTCATTCAAATTGGATTAGGATCATGTCAGTTTAACTAATAACATCTTCAAAGATCCTATTCCAAACAAGGTCACATCCACATGGGTTAGGACTTCAACATATCTTTCTTCTTGAGGGATACAACTCATGACATCTGGTAATTAACAACAAATATTGGGAAAGATGTGGGTATATTTTATAAAATGGATAAAATTATCTTGGAAAACAATGTGCCTGACATATTCCTCGTGCCTCTTGATGATACTTTCACCCTTCAATCTACCCTGTGCCTTTGGATACACGTCTTTTAAAACCCTCATCCAACTCAGCAGTTAACTCGATGGCAATGGTTATAAAAACTACTATTTATTATCTTGCACTTTTGGAAGCTAGGAGTTTGAAATCAGAGTGTCAAGCATATATTTGCTGTTTTTGTATGTTTTCTAATATTTATTTTTTCATTGTGTTCTTGTAATGTTTTCCTGAATTCTTCTAGATTTTCTTCTGTATTCTTGCTTTGAATGTATGTGACTCTCCACTCACTCAAAAATCAAATTCATTGACAGCAAGTTGAGTCTGACTTGCAGCAACCCTACATAGGGTCTCTGAGGCTGTCAATCTTTGTGAGAACAGAAAGTCTTATCTTTCTCCCATGAATGGCTGTGGATTTGAACTGCCAACACCGTGGTTAGTAGTCCAGCATCCTGGCAATAATCCAGGCTTCTGAACCAGATTTCCAAAGGACTCGCTATGCTTCTTCTGAGTCTCCCACTCCAGGACTACAGTGTATCATTTATTTTTTTGGTTATTATTGTTCCAGTCCACCCACATTTTTAAAATACTTTTTATTGTGAATCGAGTGAAGGTTTACAGATCATATTATCAGTTTTAGCTTCAGCAAATTATATACTTTGCTTCATTACAATAATTGCAATCCCCTCTATGGACGACCAGTTAACAGTATTTATGTCTATTCACATTAACTCTTAAATACCTCCCTGTGTCTCCTGATAATGTCATTTTTCCTCTTCTAACCTCTCTCTTGTTGTATATTGCCTGCCATATCAACCATGTTAACATGTGTCTATCCTCGAGCCTGTGAATAATTTTCCCTCCCCTCCATCCCATGATAACCATCATAGAATACTTCTTTCATCAAAAACAGTGTTTAGTCATATTGGTTCTCCTTTGTAGGTAACTTTTCTTTTTTCCCAAGCTGCTCTCAGGACTTGTCTTTTGATTTTGGAAAGTTTGATTATGAAATGTCTTGTTGATTTTCTTTTGGGATCTGTCTTGGTTGGGCTTCGTTAAGCTTCTTGTTTGCTTATCTTCTTGTCTTTCATGATGTTAGAAGTGTTCTTCCAATAACTTTTTGACAGTTTTCTCGGTACTTTTATTGTCTCTTTCTGTCCTGGAATTCCCATCACTTGTGAGTTATTAATCCTCTTTATGGTGTCCCATATAATCCTTAGGCTTTCTTTGAATTTTTTTCATTTTTTTCTGATTGTTCTTCTGGCAAACAAGTATTGTGTGATTTATCTCCAAGCTCATTAATTTGAGATTCTATTGCTTCAAATCTGCTTTTTTTGCCCTTTCAGTGTATTGTCCATTTATGAAATCTTAGTATTAATCTTCTGTATTTCTAATTGCAAAAGAGCTCTGGTAGCATAGTGGTTATGAGTCAGGCTGCTAACCTCAAGGTCAGCAGTTCAAAACTACTAGCCATTTCATGGGAGAAAGATGAGGCTTTCTGCTCCCATGAAGATTTACAGCCTCAGAAACCCTATGCAGAATTGCTGTGATTTGGAACCGACTCCATGGTATACTACCACCACCATTTCTAAATGCAGGTTTTATATTGTTTAAAAATTGGCACTTATTGTGGCTGTTTGTTTGTGTAGTATAATCCTGAAGTCTTCAAAAAAAGTTTTTTCTCTGTTCTCTTTCTTCAATTTTTCTGTCAAATCATCGAAGGTACTTGAATATCATTCTTTTGAATTCTTTTCCAGTTAGTCCCATTACCTTTTCTTCCCCGGAAATGTTTCTGACTCTGAATCTTGGTCATTTGTGTGAGCCATTCTCTTTTGTTTCTTCATGTGAGCTAAAATTGTCTGTTGTCTCCAGGATGTTGTGATATTGTTGTATTTGTATTTAATTGATGATTGTATATTGATGTGTTCTTAGGTTTTCACCACTGTCTCCTGTGCATATAGTTAGAGAATGCAAGCATGTGCACTGTTCTCTGTTCACTGTGCACCTCTGTTTAGAGTGGGTTTGGCTGGTGTTGACTGCTGTCTATCATTGATCAGGTAGTATAGGAGTTGGTATCTACTTTTCCTAGGGGATGGAGCTGCAGAAGATACATTTGTGACTGGGCTATATGGGCATGGTTGCTGTCTCCTGCTTGGTGAGAAACAGCAGAAAACCACCACACACACACACACAAACAACAACAAAAAACAGAATACACAAACAACAATGAAAAGAAAATAATCAAGGAGAAAAGAATAAATAAAAACAGACAGCAACCAGAAAAAAAAGAACATAATAACTAAAAAGAGAGTCAGGGAAATGGAGCTACAGAAGACAAAAATAAGAGAGAAAATAAAAGGAAGAAATTAAAAAATTTTTAAATCACTTAGAAAAACCAGGGAGGGAGAAATGAAAAGAGAGAGTGAAGAGTAGTAAAGAAAGATCAAAAGGAAAAATAACAAAAGGAAGAATGAGAAGCAGAAGAAAAGGGAATAAAAAGTAGAGAAAGAAAGGATAAAATTCAAGGGTATGGAAATAGAAGTAAAAGAAGAAGAAAGAATAAACAAAAGTAATGAAAATGAAAACAAAAACACAAAAGTAATGCAGATGTTGGACCCACAGTGGAGAAAACTCTGGAGCCAGCCAAGGTCATGACATGGGTGTAGCAGGGATGCGACATGGGAGTTCCTGGTCCTAGATGAACTTCCTATAGACCTAAGTATTGTCTAATTTCAGGGTACTCATGGACTCCAAACTACAAGGAACAAATCTACCCATTGCTCCTTGGAAACCCTTATACAGGGTTTCTATGAGTCAGAAACAACTCAAAGCACTTAACAACAACAACAATCCACAAGTAGTTCATGGAGACCCTTGATGGAGCTGGTTCAATGTCTGTTAGAACCACAGGGTGACTGCAGGCAGAGTGGCTGGTTATGAGACTTTCTGCTAGACTAATATTGGTCTGGTGGCTTTGCGGTTATCTAAGGCTGGAGCTGAGTTCACGTGAATCCAGGCAACAAAGTGATGCAGCTAGCCCTCACCTCACAACCATGCAGCTCCAAATTCCCAGAGAGCAGCGTCTGCATTGCAGGTGGACAAAGATGGGAGTGGGCTACACCTCTGATCATCAGGGGACTGTGGGGGAAAAGAAGGAATCACACCTTTCCCATTCCCTATGTGAATCTGCTCGGCCAGGCCACCTTCTGTCACCAAGGCTGCTCACAAAAGTTCAAGATAGGCGTGCCGTGTCTGACTCCCTCTCTCACCATCCTTTCTCAGCTTCTCCTCCCCCCAAATACACAATCCACATCTCTAACCTTTCCTCCAAATTTCAGGGTTCTAGGATTTTCACCTGTATCTGCTTCATTTGGTCTCTATATCTTTCTTTGTTGTAGTGTGACTGCCGGAAGTCCAGTTTTCTGATTTTTTGTAGCTATGTCTTCTTTCTGTTCCACATTAATTCAATGAATGATCATTATTTTGCTACAACATGAAAGCTTTTGTTACAGACATTGTATGGGATAGACACAAAGTCCCCTAAGATGTGGTTTTTGTCTTAGGGGCTATGTCTAGAACAGACATCAGCAAACCACAGGCCAAATCCACTAGCTTTTTGTTTTCACACAGCCCATAGCTAGGGATGGTTTTTATATTTTTATATGCTTGAAAAATCAAAAGATAAATAACATTTTGTCACACATGAAAACTATGTAAAATTAAAATCATTAAAGCTGCCCAAAAGTATAGCTTTTGTACTACAACACCAAAGTTGAGACCATATAGCCCACAAAGCCTAAAATATTTACTATCTGTCCGTGTAGAGAGCAAGTTTTCTGGCCTCTCTTCTATGTAGAAGATGAAGTGAAATACATGTGGAAATTACAGTTATTTCAAGTACTATGTTAATGACACTCACCCAGTGCTAACTGCTAAGGGATTGCTGAGGAGATTAGACCCATTGGGGTCATCAGAAAAGGCATCATAAAAGTGAGCATTCAAGCTGGTCATTGAAGGATCTCAACAAGTGACTATTCACAAAAGAAGATTATATTAAAGGGAAGAGTGCAGGGGGATAAAAGGAAAAGTGTAGCCAGCAAAAAACTTTGGGGATAAGACACCCCAACTATATTGATAGTATTGAGGGGGGAAAATGTGAAGTTGTTGCTTCCTCTTAATTGTTGTTGTTGTTGTTGTTGTTAGGTGCCATTGAGTTGGTACCGACTAATAGTGAACCTATGCACAACAGAACAAAACACTGCCCAGTTGTGGCCAACCTCACAATTGCCATGCTTGAATACATTGATGTTGCCATTTTGCCGGGGTTCATCCATCTTGCTGGGGTTCATCCTCTTTTTCTCTCACCCTCCACCTTACCAAACATGATATCCTTCTCCAGAGACTGATCCCTCCTGACAACATGTCCAGAGTATGAGAGACAAAGTTTGGCCATCTTGGCCTCCAAGGAGCACTCTGGCTGCACTTCTTCCAACACAGATCTATTGGTTCTTTTGGCAGCCCATGGCATTTTCAATATTCTCCTCCAACACCATAACTCAAAAGCATCAATTCTTCTACCGTCTTCCTTATTCACGTCCAGCTTTCATACGCATATGAGGTTATTGAAAATACCATGGCCTGGGTCAGGTGCACCTTAGTCCTCAAGCTGACTTCTTTGCTCTTCAACACTTTAAAAAGGTCTTGTGCAACAGATTTGCCTAATGCAATACGTCGTTGGATTTCTTGATTGCTGCTTCCATGAATGTTGCTAGTTGATCCAAGAAGAATGAAGTCCTTCACAATTTCAATCTTTTTTCCGTTGATAAGAATGTTGTTTATTGGACCAGTGGTGAGGAGTTTTTTGTTTTCTTTGCATTGAGATGCAATCCATTCCAAAGACTGTGGTCTTTGATCTCCATCAATCAGTAAGTATTTTAAGCCCTCTTCACTTTCAGCAAGCAAGGTTGTATCATCATTTAGAATATGGTAGCCCTTTAATCCTCACTCATTCTGGAGTTCACTACATTCCAAAGAGCTACTGAAGCAAAGTATGTTAAAAAAGAAATAATAGTGAAGAACATCAAAGACGTATGAAAACAACTAGTCCCATGGGCTAATGGACCATGTGAACATCAGCCTCCACAACCTTGAGACCAGAAGAACTAGATGGTGCCCAGCTACCACTACCAACTGCTCTGAAAGGAATCACATTACAAGGCCCTAGGTAGGGTGGTAGAAAAAATTTGGAAAAAAACTCAAAATAAGAAAAGAGATCAGACTTACTGGACAGATAGAAACTGGTGAAACCCTTAGATTATGGCCTTGCCATCCTTCAGAAAGAGGTACAGTAACAGTACTCCTTAGAACAGTCAGCCATTTGAGATCAGAAGGGCAGCACTTATCCACAGGTGAAGTTCAGAAGGGCTAGGAAAGAATGTGGCATGCAATGAGAAACACAGGGAGAAAGTAGAATGTTGTAGTGTAGAAATTGCAATCAAGATCTGTAAATGTGCATGATTGCTGAATGGAAAATTGATTTGCTTTGTAAACCTTTACCCAACACACAATTAAAAGTTTTTAAAAACGGTATAGCTCACAAAAAGGAGACACTTGTATTGCATTGGTCAGTAGTCAAACTATTGATGACTTTAATAAACTGGACATGAACATGTATGATTTTATTCTTCAGATGTGTCATCTAGCCAAAGATCATCCCAACATTTTTATCATTGTCTTTTAGTATGGCAAGTCTATATCTGCATGTCCGCTTGAAAGGCAGTTAATAAAAATGTGCTAGTTTCCAGAAATCTTGTCTGACTGCCAAAGTAGATGGACTATGTCAGTAATCCAAAGATCATAAGCCCCCACCCCAGCTTGATGATCACTAACTAGTCAATTTTTTACTCCTTTGCCAAAATGTTTTCTTCATTAGGAACCTTCCCAGAAAATCATCTGTTAGAAAAAAGCAAAGCTCCAACCCTTGGACCCTGAGAGGATTAAGGTAACTGTTTTACTTGATAAACCTTGGGGAGGTTAGAAAAGAAAATGTTTAGCTCTTGTTGCTGCCTTTGTAAACATTAAAAGTGTAAAGGGCTTTATTGGCAAGCTTGGCTGTGTAGCACTACTGTTGGGCACAATTCTCCTAAGGCACACAGGCACTTTACAGGAGAGCCTGGCTGGGACTTTGTGTTCTATAAAGATGATATTTTCAGAAGGGTTCCTCGGATCCTCCCAACAGTAAAGTCTTCATGAGTCTATTGCTGGCAACCCTCACAATTAAGAGATCTGTAGTCTGAGTTCTAATCTCAACTCTATTCTCCCAAACTGTGTAAACCTGACAAGTTATTTAATCTCTCTATGATTTAGTCTCTTCATTTGCAAAATAGGACTGATAATAGTAACTACTTCATATGAGTTTTGTGAGAATTATATATTCAGTTTCAGTTACCATTATTTAATTTCCACTTCTTATTGTGAATTGAGTAAAGGTTTACACAGTAGATTATCACTTTTACATTCAAAAAATCCTATACTTTGCTTCATTACATTGTTGCAATCCCCTCCACGTACCAACAGTTAACAGATTTTGTTTTTATTCACTATAACTAACTATTGCATTCCTCCCACTGTCTCCTGATACCTTCCTCTTTCCTCTGCTAACCTACTTCTTGTTGTATATTGCCTACCCTGTCTGTCACTTACATTAACCCTCTAGCCCATGAATAATTTTCCCTCAGTCCTAACCCCGTAACCATCGTACATTTTTTCTTTTATCAAGAAAACCTTAGCTTAACTTTTTACAATATTTGTCCTTTTGTGATTGACTAATTTCACTCAGCATACTGTCCTCTAGGTTTAACCATGTTGTGAGGTGTTTCACAGATTCATCACTATTCCTCAGCGTTTTGTAGTAGTCTATTGTGTGTATGTGCCAAAATTTGTTTAACCATTCTTCCGTTGATGGGCATTTAGGTTGCCTCCATCTTTTTGATATGTCTCTGGTAGACAGCATACTGAAGAATACCTTTTTTTTTTCTTTTCTTTCATTCTGCTCTCTATGTCTCTTGACTGGTATATTTAACTCATTTACATTCAGTGTCATTATCTATAGGTATGGATTGATTGCTGTCATTTTGCTGTGAGTGTTTTGTGGTGGTGCTGCTGGAGTCTTGTTATTTAGAAAACACATAATTTATTTGGTTTGTGGGTTTTCTTGTCATTTTCATTTCTGTTGTATTAATGTTTACTAAATCTTTCTGATTGCCCTCTTTTATTTTGATGTGCAACCATATTATTTTTCTTTAAGGTTACCCTGTAAATTACTAATTTTTTCCCCTACTTAACACAGTCTGTATTTTTGTTGAAATCTACTTCATTGCCATTTTGGAGTTCTATATCTATACTATCCCCTTTTTTTGCTTTGTAGGTGACTTCATTTCCATTGATATCTCTGATTCCCAATTTTCAGTCTTGTAGATTTGTTGTACTTTAAATACGTCTATATCTGGATTGAGTTCTGGGTGTTGTTGTCAAATATAGTAATTAATCTCAGGCTGTTGTCTGTTGTTGATTATCAGTCCAAAGAACATCCTTTAGCATTTTTTGTAAATTTAGTCTGGTTCGTACATACTTCTTTAATTTCTGCTTATCAGGATATGTCCTAATTTTGCTGTCGTATTTTAGGAACAGCTTTGCTGGGTATATAATTCTTGGTTGGCAATTTTTTTCATTCAGAGTGTTATATATGTCATACCACTGCCTTTTTGCCTGCATGGTTTCTGCTGAGAAATCAGAGCTTAGTCTTATTGGCTCTCCTTTGTAGATAACTTTTCATTTTTCCTGAGTTCCTGTCAAGATTTTTTCTTTATCTTTGATTTTGAAAAGTTTGGCTATGATATGCCTTGGTTATTTTCTTTTGAGATTTATCTTGTTTGGGGTTCGTTCAGCTTCCTATATGCTTATCTTCTTGTCTTTCATGATGCTAGGGAAGTTTTCTTCCAGCAACACTTCAACAATTTTCTCTGTGCTTTTTATTGTCTCCTCCTTTTCTGGAATTACAATCATCGGTAAGTTGTTCCTTTTTATAGTGTTCCATACAGCTCTAATGCTTTTTTCAGATTTTTTTCATTCTTTCTTCTGATTGTTCTTCTAGCATAGAAGTATTGAGAGATTTATCTTCAAGTTCATTAATTCGGACTTCCATTGCTTCAAATCTTCTCCTTTGCTCTTTCATTGTATTGTCCATTTCTGAAATCTTAGTATTCATCTTCTGGTTTCTAATTGCAGATTTTGTATTGTTTCAAAATTTACAATTATTTTGTCTGTTTGTTCTTGCTGTTTTTTTCTCCTAAAGTCTTCTAAATTGTTTTCTGTGTAGTCCTTGCTTTCCTCAATTTTTCTATCAATCCATTGAAGGTATTAAATTATCATTCTTTTGAATTATTTTTTTCAGCTAGTCCCATTACCCTTTTTGCCTCAGAAATGTTTTCCTTCTCTGCTTCTTGGTCATTTGTTTGAGCCATTTTCTATTTCTTCATGTGAGCTAAAATTTTCTGCTGTCTCTGGGCATTGTAAGGTTGTCATATTTGTGGAAACAAACAGTATAGTTTTTGGACCTGGAGGGTAGAAATCTCTGGTGGGCTTCTCCAATTCAAGGAGCTCATGAGTTGGTTGTGGAAGGTAGGTGATATCATTCCTGGCCCTAGATAGAATTCCTATTAGTCTCAGTGTTATCTATATTCAGGGCACTCAATCAGGAAGTAGTTCGTGATGACTCTTGATGGGGCTGGTTTCCACTCTGACCACTGGGTATCTGGGGTTAGAGTGACTGGTTAAATGCTAGTCTGGTGGTTCCATGGGTTTTGTAGGCCTGGAGTGAAGCCAACCTGAATCCATGCACTAAAGAAGCACACCAAAGTGGTGCAGTCAGCCCCAACTCACACTGGCATGGCTTCTAACCATGTAGCTCTGAACTCCTTTAGAGCAGGGTCTGCACTGGGAGTGTATGAGTGTGAGTGCTGGCCACACCTCTGGTCACCAAGTGTAATGGCTAGGGTTTTGTGTCAACTTGACTAGATCAGGTTTTCCAGAGGTTTAGATGTTGAGATGTACTTATTCCTATGGTGATGAAATCTAATACAAGCATAGTTAGCTCTATGATGATTGGCTATGAGCAGCCAGCCAATTAAAGGGATTCATTCTTGGAGATGTGGCCCACTCCTAATATAATGGGCATGCAGGAAAGGCTTTCTCTATTTTCTGCTGGGAACCTGGGAGAAATTCTGTAATTGTAAGCCATTCCCTTGACAATAAACTTCTCTCTCTGTCTCTCTTCTCTATATATGGTGGTGGTGATTATGTGCTGTGGAGTAAGTTCCAACTCATAGCGACCCTGTACAGGGTTCTGAGGCTGTAAATCTTTACAGGAGCAGAAAGCCTCATCTTTCTCCCATGGAACAGCTGGTAGATTCGAACTGCTGACCTTGAGATTTGCAGCCGATTCATAACCACTGTGTTATATATATATGTATGTATGTATATATTTCACTGATTTTTTTTTTTGCTTCTCTAAAACACCTGTCTTAAAATGTGTGTTACCAGAAGAGGGGTTCTAGAGAAACAAAATCATAAGCATGGGTTTTCTAAAGTGGTTCTCAACCCTGACTAATTTAAAGGCACTTACATAGGGTGGGGTCATGTCTGACTTCCACTTTATAGGAATCAGCCTTGGCTGACTTTGAGTTTGGTCCTCTTTCCTTGTGGAGTCAGAGAAAGTCAGACATAGTCATCACTTGGTTTAAGCAGTTGGTGCTGTAAGAAGGCTTCATTGTAATGGATCCAGACCTATGAAATTACGAGGTTTTGTAAAAGAAAGAAAGAAGGGACATGGGATAATATACTTAAGTGGAGGAGAGAGTCACAGCTTCTGGAGTTGCCTGGAGCTTATATGAAGCTGGTTAGAAAGGAGAACTGATTATGGGCCTGGGCCTGGGCCTACTGGAATCCACTGTGACAGATGCCCAAGGCCATATGCCTATGAATGGGGGCAGTCCAAAGGAGAAGAAAAGACTGAACGTGAGTGTTTTAAATGGTTTAAGTGTTTGACTGCCTTTTAGATATTGGTTATTCCTGCCTTATTGTAAAATAGACAAATATTTGTGATAGAAATGAATATTGAAATTATGATTACAGAGAACTTGCAAGCACACCTTAAGCCTATACTTGGTTGGATTTGCTAAAAGGGGAGTTAGAATTTGCTAACTAAAATTCGACTTTTTGCTCTAAACCTTTTTAGGGAATGGGGTCTTAGGTGAAATCCTGAGCCCCACCCTGAATCTTTAGAGTTGGGACATTGCATTTGAAACAACATGCAAACCAAACCAGAACTGCTGAAAGAACAGAAGATTCATGATTGAAAGAAAGCAGAGAAACAAAAGCAGACAGTTTGGCATTTTGAGTTTCAGAGGCATCAAGGAAAGGAAATTGGCCCAACAGAGAAAACTCCTTCTAGGACTGAAAGTTAAAGGGAACAAGCAGGCAAGCCATTTGCTCACTGGTGACCACCTGTGTCTACATGGGATTGGAATTGGGGTAAATGCAGCAATGAAAACACAGGCTGAGTTTGGAAGTGTTCTATTAGCACCCATTGATCTTGATATAAAAAAAGAGGGAAGGCTGCATGGTCTGAAGTTTAAGGAGTTGGGTGAACTCCTGAGCCCACAGGCACTGATCTAGCTCATGGGGGCTAGAGCTAAGAGTTAAGGGCCTAACTGGTTTGAAGCTCAGGCAGTTGTGTATGAACTTCCAACTTCAAGCTAGTACTCATTTGACATAGCTTGGATAGCTAGGGCTGAACTGAGCAGAACCGGACCAGATGACAATAAAGATGTTTGGTACTATGAGCAAGTATAAATTGCTACAATTTGCTGAACTGAACTTTTGCTTATGGATGCAGTTGCTCAAAATTCCAAATGGAATGGAAGATTCTTCAGATCAAGGAACATGCTTGTCTCCTCAGTGTACTGGGTTGATAGGGATGGGCAATTTAAACATTTGTTATCAGAAATGGGGGGCTATAAAGGCATGAAGTGGCAGGCTCATAAGCTTCCATGGGTTTTAAATGAAGAGATAAAGGAGAATCCCCTCTGAATAGTTTTCCTCTTTTTCAGATGGGTCTGGTCAAAGGGTGGGGAATGATGATGAAATCATCAACAATTTTATGATTTCAATTGCAAGTAATTGTTAGTAGGATTCATTGTGGTTGTCAAAAATCTCTAATTGTAGAAGATGTATAACTAAAAGAGGGGAATATTTATCTTACATTTCATGAACAGATGATCCCAGGACCATCATTACAGAAGAGCATGAGTACAGCGTGGGATCACCGCCTGAGAAAGCAGTGACAGCAGAGGTGGTGGCAAAGAGAGATAAAGCAACTATGGACTATGGACTCTAGACCCCTGAACTGAGTAAGGATATGTGCCTTCAGGCAGGAGGCTGGCTTGCAGAATGTGCCCTTTGGACATTTAAATGAATATATTTTTTCATTTTGTTTTGTATGTGTGCATCAAATATTTTGCTTTGTTCATTTGTGACATGTAAGATGTAAATGTAGCCAGTGCATTTTCGGTTGTATATATTTTAGTTATGTTAGGCACAAGTATGACTTTTCAGTTTTCTTTATTTAGAGATTATGCATATGCTTTATAGGTTTCAAGTTGACAAGTGCGTAATGGTTAGGGTTCTGTGTCAACTTGACCAGGCCAGGATTTCCAGAGTTTGAGCAGTTGAGATGTGTTTATTCCCATAGTGATGAAACCTAATACAGGCATAGTTAACTCTATGATAAATGGCTATGAGCAGTCAATCAGTTAAAGGGATGCTTCCTTGGGGGTGTGGCCCACTCCCAATATAATGGACATTCAGAAAAGGCCCTCTATATATATATATTCCACTGGGGACCTGGGACTTTACAATTGTTAAGCTATTTCCTTGATAATAAACTTATATATTTTTTTTTCTTTTCTAGAAAACCTGGCCTAAGACACTAGAAAAGCATGGAGAAAAAGAAGAAATCGCACCTTTCCTGTTGCCTGCTTAAATCTGCTCTTCCAGGCATCTGCTGACAAAGCTGTCACAAGTTGGTCGAGTGACATCTGGCAAACTGTTCATCAGTCAGTCTCCCTCTCTCACCGTCCCTGCTCAGCCTCTCCTCTCAGAAAGTACTCCATCCATCTCTCTAACCTTTCTTCTGAAGTTCAGGGTGCCATAATTTTAATCTGTGTCTGTTTCATTTGGTCTTTCGTATCTTTGTGCATGTAGTACATCAGCATAGTCCACCATCTTGCTTGAAGTCTATCCCAGTTACCATTCCTGGAGGATCCAACATGTGAGTCTTCTAGAAAATCAAAATACCCATTCTTCTGTCAAGGAGTCCTCAGTCTTCCCCAGGGTCTATTCTATTAAAGGCCCCATGGTTCTCTTTATATATTATAAACTCCCATTTCTCTGGATGTCCTTTTTGTACCACCAGTCATCAGACCCACTGAAGTCTTTTGTGAGATGTAATAACTTCAACTTGAGAAAAGGTCTTTCCTATCATTTGTAAGAAGGAGCATATTAGAACTCTTAAATTTGACTATCCAGAAGCAGACCATCTGAACTGTATTGTTTATAACTAACATCAAGTAGCACCCTTGATTCCCTTGAAACTTCTGAAATATCTGTAAGCCCTTGTTCATTAAAATGACACATCTATGGCTTAAGAACTAGGAATAATTAGAAAAGAAATCAATGGTGAAGGTCACTAACTTTTTGTACTCAAGGTGTAAAACCAAGCTAAGTGAAGAGTAACTTGTTATTTTGTTAAATGCCATTGAGTCAGTTCTGAATCATAGCAACCCCATGCACATCAGAATGAAATACTGTCCAGTCCTGTTCTATCCTTAAAATTGTTCTTACACTTGAACCCATTGTTGCTGCCACTGTGCCAATCCATCTCATTGGGGGTCTTCCTCTTTTTTCACTGACCCTCCAATTTACCAAGCATAATGCCCTTCTCTAGGGACTGGTCCTTTCTGATAATATATCCAAACTATGAGAGATGAAGTCTGACCATCCTGGGTTCTGAGGAGCATTCTGGCTGTACTTCTTCAAACACAGATTCACTTGATCTTCTGGCAGTCCATTACTTTCTTCTCCAGCATTCTTCTCTACCACAAAAACTCATTGTAGTTGTTAAGTGCCATCAAGTAGGTTCCAACTCATAGTAACCCTGTACAAGGTTTCCAAGTAAGCAGCTGGTGAGTTTGAATAGCCAACTGACTTTGTTCAAACCAACTTTGAGGTCTAATGCTTATTCCATGGTGCCACAGCAGGACTCCATAACTCCTATTGTGGATAAATTCATCCCTATTTTAGATTGTTGTTGTTGTTAGGTGCCATCGAGTCAGTACTGACTCATAGCGACCCTATGTATAACAGAATGAAACACTGCCCGGTCCTGGGCCAACCTCACAATTGTTGCCACGGTTGAGTCCATTGATGCTGCCACTTTGCCAATCCATCTCGTTGGGGGTCTTCCTATTTTTCTCTGACCCTCCACCTTACCAAACATGATATACTTCCCAGCAATGGGCTCCTCCTGACAATATGCCCAAAGTATGAGAGATGAAGTTTGGCCATCTTGGCTTCCAAAGAGCACTCTGGCCACAATTCTTCCAACACAGATCTGTTGGTTCTTTTGACAGACAATGGCACTTTCAATATTCTCCTCCAACACCATAACTCAAAAGCATCAATTCTTCTACGGTCTTCCTTAGTCACTGTCAAGTTTTCACATGCTTATGAGGTTATTGAAAATACCCTGTCTTGGGTCAGGCATACCTTAGTCCTCAAGCTGACATCTTTGCTCTTCAACACTTTAAAAAGGTGTTGTGCAACAGATTTGCCTAATGCAATACGTCCTTGGGTTTCTTGATTGCTGCTTCCATAAGTGTTGCTAGTTGATCCAAGAAGAATGAAGTCCTTGACAACTTCAGACTTTTCTCCATTGGTAAGAATGTTGTTTATTGGTCCAGTGGTGAGGATTTTTGTTTTCTTAACATTTAAATGCAATCCATACTGAAGGCTGTGCTCTTTGATCTTCATCAGTAAGTATTTTAAGTCCTCTTCACTTTCAGCAAGCAAGGTTGTATCATCTGCATATCGCAGGTTGTTAATCATCATCCAATCCTGATGCCACATTTTTCTTCATATAACCCCGTTTCTCAGATTATATTTGCTCAGCATACAAGTTGAATAAGTATGGTGAAAGAATACAACTCTGTCGTACACCTTTCTTAATTTTAAACCATTCTGTGTTCCCAAGTTTTGTTTGAACAATTGCCTCTTGGTCCATGTTCAGATTTCTCATGAGCACAATTAAGTGTTCCAGAATATTCATACTTTGCAATGTTGTCCATAGCTTGTCATGATCCACACAAGCGAAAACCTTTGCGTAGTCAATAAAGCACAGGTAAACATGTTCCTGGTATTCTCTGCTTTCAACCAAAATCCATTGGACATTAGCAATGATATATATCCCCTTATTCCACGTCCTCTTCTGAATCTGGCTTGAACCTGTGGAAGTTATCTGTCAATGTATGCTTGCAGCCATTTCTATATTACCTTTAGTAAAACTTTACTCTCGTGGGATATCAAAGAGATTGTCCGATGATTTCCACATTCCGTTGGGTCACCTCTCTTTGGAATGGGTACAAATACGGATCTCTTCCAATCAGTTAGTCAGATAGTCATCTTTGGCATAGATGAGTGAGTGCCTCCTGTGCCGACTCACTTTCTTGAAAGATTTCAATTTTTATTCCATCCATTCCTGGTGTTCTTTGCCAATTCCTTCAATGCACCTTGGACTTCTTCCTTCAGTATCATTGGCTCTTGATCACATTCTACCTCTTGAAACGGTTGAACATCAACCATTGCCTTTTGGTACAGTGAATCTGTGTATTCCTTCCATCTTCTTTTGATGCTTTCTGCATCATTCAATAATTTGCCCAGAGAATCTGTCAATAACAAAAGTCATGGCTTGAATTTTTTCTTCAGTTTCCCCAGCTTGAGAAATGCTGAGCGTGTTCTTCCTTTTTGATTTTCTGACTCCAGATCTTTGCACATTTGTTGTAATATTTGACTTTGTCTTCTCAAGCTGAACTTTAAATTTTTCTGTTCAGCTCTGTACCTCCTCATTTCTTCCATTTGCTTTAGCATCTCTGCACTGGAGAGCAAGTTTCAGTGTCTCTTCTAACATCTATTTTGATCTTTCCTTTCTTTCTTGTCTTCTTAATGACTTTTTGCTTTCTTCATGTATGATGTTCTTGATATCATCCCACAACTCTCTGGTCTTTGGTCTTTAGTGTTTAATGTATCGAATCTGTTCTTCAGATGGTCTCTAAATTCAGGTGGGATGATTTCAAGGTCATATTTTGGCTCTCATGGACTTGTTTCAATTTTCTTCAATTTCAGTTTGAATTTGCATATGAGTAATTGGGGTAATATAATAAATTATATTACCCCAAAATAATAACTTCCATCTCAAAATTATTAGTATGAAGTTACATACACTGTATAAAGTGAATTTCAAATGTTTCATGCACACTTATTCTCCACTATTTGTCATCTTGTTATTCTATGTCTCAGATTACCATAATAGTAAAAATTCTGTTCTTTGATCATTTTGCACATTAATGATGTACATATTATATGGTTGATTGTTCTTAGGAATGAGTACTTGATGTTCTTATTTACCTTATTTGGATGAAAGTTGAACCAGGAAGGTGAGTACAGTTCCAAGAAGTGTGTCTAAGCACCATAATTTCAGAGCCTAAAGCACATTTTACTAATCATCAAAAGTTGTTGTAAATATCAACAGCAATATGACCAGGAAAACTAATGATTTTCCCTTTTTGGTGTGTGTGTGTGTGTGTGTGTGTGTGCATGTGTGTGGAAATACCAACTCAAGAAAATACAGCAGCACAATTTGATGAATTTGAACTATACTTATGGATGTTGTTGTTATATGCTATGGAGTTGGTTCTGACTCATAGCGACCCTCTACAGGGTTTCCAAGGCTGTAAATCTTTACAGGAGCAGAAAGCCTCATCTTTCTCCCACAGAACAGCTAGTAGTTTCGAACTGCTGACCCTGAGGTTAGCAGACTGATTTGTAACCTCTACGCTACCAGAGCTCCTTATACTTATTGATGTTGTACCTTAAAATACCAACTGAGAGGGAAGGAATGTTCACATCAAGGATCCTTCCCTTCCCCTCGGTACACAGAGTTGATAGGGATAAGCAACTTAGACATTGGCTACCTAAAATGGGGAAACTATAAAAGCACGAAATGACTGGCTTACAAGTTTTCAAGAGGTAGATTAATTTCAGAGTGTGTGGGGGAAAGGAGAAGCCTCACTGAATAATATTCATCTTGTCTATACGGGTCTGGTGAAAGGAGATGGGGATAAGATTCTAATGATTTAGTAGTGAGCAATTGCTATCATAATTAATTGCGACTGTCACAACTGTAAAGGTCAAAGTTTTGTAACAAAAAGGAGGAGTACGTTGGTCACCGATAAAGGGAAGAGGGGGAAAAAACAGCAATGAAGTTGCAAGCTAAGTCCGATAGACTCCTGTGTACCCAGGTGGAGACCTGGATGGCCAGCAGTATGGCAAGACCCAGGGACTCCTGGGCCCAGAGTCAGTGACATGGCCACAGAACTATAGCAGAGAGTGAAGCATCCAGCTGATATGAAGTGAGGGGAGATGCACAAGAACACCCATACTTGCAGATAGTACCCACTTGGCCTGGCTTCGATGGCTGGATGATCAGAACTCGACTAGAAGAAAGAATAGGGGGGTAAAAGAAAAAAAAAGAGAGAGCCTAGTTCCAGATGGGGCGGGGGAAGGTAGAATCACCACTGAATGATTTCCAATCAGTTGGGACCAGGCTGGCAGAAGGAAATGAGGATAAGACTCTTGTGGTACAATAGTGAATAATTGCCATCAGGACTGACTGTGAAGGTAGGAAATATAGAGGTAGATGTTTTTTGACAAAAGTGGGGTAGTGATTGATTTTGCAGCCCAGGAGCGGAGGTCCCTGGGACCATCATGTGAGAAGAACGGAGAGCGGGACCCTACCCAGAGAGGCAGTGACACCAGGCATGGAGACAGAAAAGATGATGTGGACAGATGAAGCAGCTGGGGACACTGGACTTAGGGAAGGAGAAGGGCTGTGTGCTGGCGGCCAGGGGGCGGACCTGTGTGGTATACCCTTTGGTTATTTGATAATGCATGGAGGGGATTATAACCATTGCAATGAAACAAAATTGGATAGGATGAGTGTAAAGCTGATGTTCTCCCATGTAAACCTCACAATAAAAACTTAAAAAAAAAAAAAAAAAAAGCGGGGGGTTGGGGGGAGAATAGTTAATCTTATAGTCCAGAAACAGAGGACCTTAAGACCATCAAGGGAGAAGAGCATGAGTGGAATGTGGGACCCTATCCAGAGAAGCAGCAACACCAGAGATGGAGGCAGAGATTGTGAGATTGTGACATGGAGAGATACAGCAGCTGAGGACTCTAGACTCATGGGAAGAGAAAGGCTGTATGCTGGCAGCCAGGAGATAGGTTTGCAGAATGTGCCCTGTGGTTGTTTAAATGATTATATGTTCCTGAGTGTTTTTGTGTACATCAAAAAAAAAAACAACAAAAAAAAACAGAGAGACTAAAATAGAAGCAAATACTGTTGAATGATGATGCACAGAGGGGATTGTAATCATTGTGATGAAAGAAAATACAACAGGATAAGTATAAAACTGATAAGCTGATGTTCCCCCATGTAAACTATCACTCAATTCACAATAAAAACTTTAAAAAGAAAAAGAAAATACAACAACATAAAACAAAATTTAGACTTACAAGTCATACAAATTCAGAGCTATTGGCATTATAAAAGTATTTAACACAAATTATTTTCAATTATGGATTCTCCAAAGACTTTAACAATATTAATTAATATGTGAACAAAGACTTTAACAATATTAATTAATATGTGAACATTTATTTACACACAAATCTAATCAGTTTGGCCTAGTAGATAAAATGCACACAAATTAGAGTAAAAAAAATCTCTTAAGCAAATTACTTAATATTTATTGGCTCAATTTTATTATGTGTAAAATAGAGATACTAAAATTTACCTCATTAGGTAATAGATTTAATATTAATTAGACAATTGCTAGGTACATATCTGGAGTCCTGGTGGGAGCACTGTGGGATAAAGCACAAGACCACAAGGTCAGTTTGAACCACATGGTCAGCAGTTCGGAAACCCTATACATAAGTCAGAACCAACTCGACGGCACTTAACAACAACAAGGTATATATATATATATATATATTAAGTGCTTTTCCTATATTAATTTATTTAGTCCTCACGATAACCCCATGCTGTGTTGTTGTTAAGTGCTGTCAAGTCAGTTCTGACCCACAACAATCCTGTGTAGGGTTTCCAAGGAGTGGCTGATGAGCTTGAACCCCTAACAATGAGGTTCAAATGACTTTGCAGTCCAGTACATTAACCCACAGCACCACACCAGGACTCCAGGAGGTGGATAAATTATTATCCCCATTTTACAGATGAGTGTACTGAAGGATACCTGTTAATTGACCTGCCCAAGAGCACACCACTGATAAGTGGGTACAGACAGGATTTGAACCCAGGAAGCTTGTTAAGCCTGCGTGCTTAACTCCTAACAGATAGAAGATAACCTAGATACTGTATTTTGATATAGATTGCTTTTATGAACTTCTGGTGATATCCTCTTGTTTAAAAGGAGGCACAGCTGTATTTATAAACCAAGATTTGGGGGGTTAAAAGATGCCTTAAAGATAATCTTTTCAGTTTATCAGATGAAGAAAATTCACTCCCAAGAAATGCATCATTTGCCTGAAGCAACATAGCTAGAGAGTGTCAAAGCTAGGATGCGTCTATCAGGTAAGTTCATACATAGCGTTATCCCTGATAATAAGTTGTTGAAGAAAAATAAGGCTACTTTCCTTTCTATTCTCCAAATGATAGCACTTTCAATGTGTCCACCAACTGCCTGTTGTTGTTAAGTGCCATCGAGTCGGTTCCGACCCATAGCGACACTGTACAGGGTTTACGAGGGTGTAAATCTTTATGGGAGTAGAAAGCCTCATCTTTCTCCTGTGGAGCAGCTGGTAGTTTCGAATCACTGACTTTAAGGTTCGCAGCCCAATTCGTAACCAACTGCTTAGCAGTCTGTAAAGTTCATCTCTTACTTATCCCACACAATGAACTGCAGCAACCTCTGTTGTTGAGTACTCCTTGTGTACCAGGGGCCAGAGACTGTGCTGAGGACTTTGCCTGGAGAACTTACTTCTCTTCCCAATAAATCGGTGAGGAAGAGATTATTCTTAGCTCCAATTCCATAAGAGAATGCAGTTTAAGAATGTTTATGCTATTTGTCCCAAGTTCCAAGACCTAGGAAATAATCAAGACTGGAATTGGAGCCCAGATCTATCTGATATAGCCTAGATTCTTGACCATGAAGCTCTAGGGTAGTTCTAGCTTTCTGAACAAAATCACCAAAAATTGTTTGTTCTCTTCAAAGTCTTGTCTAGCCTAATTGCTACCTCAAATAGATGTTTCCAACTCAAAGGCCTGGCTTGTAACACAGAGGCCAGACTGGTGACACAAAAGAGTTAATGTGGGCCATGTTTAAGGGAAAACATTCTATTTTGTATAACTTGACTATTGCTGGTGTTCAGTCAATTGTTGTCCTAAGAGAAGTCAGTCCCAGTATCACCTAATTTTGTAACAAATGCCAGAAATGTGGATTTTTGTGAGAATATCTCAATTTCTAATGTTTCAAATAAATTTTAATTTTTCAAATCCACAATTAATATCATGCTCTGTTCTTTTTTTCATCACTTTTTAAGAACACTATGTAGCATAACGGAGTCCTGGTGTGGTACTATAGAATCAGCACTGGCCTGCTAACTGCAAGGTCAATGGTTCAAACCCACCAGCCACTCCTCAGAAACCCTATACAAGGTCACTATGAATCCGAACCGACTCAACAGTGCACAACAACAGCATATAGGATAACATTGCCCAATGTAAACAAACTTATCTGTGAGCCATAGTTTGGGGAGAAAAGGGAGATTAATTCAATTTCTTATCTCTAGTTTCTGATAAATATCTGTTGATTTAGGTATACTTGAGTGACTTTCTAGATGACACAGTAAGAGACAGAGCAATGTCCACAAGTTCATGGTAAGAAAAACAAAGTCCATTCATTACTTAACTGGAGTCTCACTTATGCATTGACCATAAATAATATGCGCTAGTGTTCTTAGTGACTTGATGGCACTTAGCAACAAGTGTTCTTAAATCACCGCTTAAGGCTCCCTGGCAAGGGTTAACATAGAGAATGCTGAGTATCAAGTACTGAAAATACAGATATTATATAAAATGTATGCATCTCTCCTTGGCAACAAATTCACCTAAGTAATTTTAAGCTAAGTAAAAAATGGATTCATTTCTTGATGGCCAAGTTTTTTTTCTCTTATCTACAGTTAGCTAAGGCAGCATAAGAAGGTGTGGAGGTAGGTTTTTGTTTTTATCCCAGGAAGGATAGCTTAATTGAAAAACCCTCAGATTGAATTACAGCAAAAAGGAAAAAAAAAAAATCCTATTTTCTGAAATCTCTCTGGTTCTCAGATCTCTGAGCTAGAGATAGCACTGGAATGTGGATGGAGATTGGGAGTTGTAATGCAGAATCTTTTCAGTGGCCATGCCTCTGAGCATACCATTTTAAAAAGAAATTTCCCAATATCACTTAACGGGAAAAATGCATGTGTATGTATTTCTCTGGAACTCAAAATAAGATTGAGAAAATATTTGTATTTCCATTTCATTTAGACCAGTATTTTCATTGATCTCTTTTTTGTTTTCTCCTTTCCGCTACATACAATTTCTAAACACAGTGGCTGTATTTGAAACATCAGTGTTTTTTGATGGATCATGGCATTTGCAATAATACATCCTAAAAGACCCAAAGAAAAAAATACAGAACAAAATAAGAATCAGAGGTCCGTTTTCCCTTTGCTTTATGTCTAATAGAAGGATTTCGTTCTCAGTGAGGAAGAAGAATGTCCCTTCTATCCCAATGCAATGTTAAAAGTCAATTATTTTGTTGAATGGCCAACACAGAGCTTGATGCCTACTGAGTGGACCATAAGTGAAATTTCACAATGAAATGGTAAAGGGAATTTTGTAAAATCTGAATTCTAAAAATCATTCAGTTCAAATGTCTACTCTTTGAAATTATGTTTAACTTCATGGTTGATATTGGTCTGGTTGCTGGCTTGAGACTCACAAAGCTTGGAGTTTATGTGTTTCAGTGCATCTTAAATAACTGTATCAACCAAAGTAAAATGTTGGCAAAGAATCTTTCCATTTCTGAATGTCTCACTGTAGAGAAAGCCTTGCTTATTCCTAAAACTGACATATATATATATATATTTAAATCAATGTTCTTATTTCACTCAGAAAAGGAAAAGTGAAATTGAAGAAATTTCCATTATCCTTCAAAAATTTTTTGGAACAACTCAGAATGCAAAGTAAAAGAACTGCTTCATGTTAGGAGTTGCCATATTTAAAAAGAATGGTAATGCAGACCCCGAGACAACTATCTTATTTCTAAAAAGCTGTTAATAGTTATTTTAAATATAAAATAGACCACATTTTCTGTAATTAATTTAGAATCTCACTCATGAAGTATTAACTTTTTTGATAAGCTGTTGGTTTATAATTAATTTTAAATTTTAAAAACTTATATAACTGCAAGAGCTGCATTTACTCTGGTGAGTCTATGAGGATGCCATATTTTCCACAGCAGAGTTCTTAATTAAAACTTTCAAAGGTGGAAATCATGGCAGAAGATCAAAGAGTGAGAAATAGGTGGCAGACCGTAGTCAATTCTACATCAATAGCATTCAGCCGACGCCTCCTCCTATTTCTTGATAAAAACCCATTAATTCCCACTCCCTTCTGCGCTAACATTCACTTCCAAAAAAATATGCTTGGACCTGCCTTACACATGCCTTTTACACAGCACAGGAGAGAAGTGCAGAAACATGCTGAACATCTGAAATAGTTCTGCTCACCTCCACTGAGCATCTGGCACTTCTGCCCCTCCTCCATCCACCTACAATGCCCTTGCAAAACCCAGAGGAGGAATTATCATCCTCTTTACTGCCTAGGGTGGAAAAAAGATCAGATAAGGGCACCTGAAAATGTTAGCCAGTGACCAAAAAAAAGGACAAGCATTTCTAACCATGGGCACAAGGCAAAATAACCAGAAATCTACAACTGTGTGTATTTTTCCACACAGTGTGAGTAAAAGACTACCAAGGAGTAGGTAATTTATCTGTTGTGTTTCTGAAATAAATTCACTTATTTTGGAGAAACTGAATTTCCAAGGAAGAATGAAAGAATTAAGGTGCAGGATTAATTGCACCTTACAAGTAGGACAGAGGTTCACTCTAAAATGTGAATCTCTGTCCTACTTGTAAGGAGCCCTGGTGCCACACTAGTTAAGCTCTTGGCTGCCAACTGAGAAGTTGGCAGTTCAAATCTCCTAACTGTACTGCAGGAGAAAGACATGGCAGTTTGCTGCCTTAAAGATTGCAGCCTTGGAAACCCTATGGGGCTGTCTGCTTTGTCCTATAGGGTCGCTTTCAACTGGGTTTCCTGGACAGCAGTGGGTTATGGTCCTACTTATTAAATTATTACTTTAACAAGGGCAAACATAGCGTCTCAAGGGCTTCCATAAAGTTGGCACCAAGACAATGTGTCTATATATTTAAAATTGTCTTTTTAAGTTAGAGTAAAATATACAAATCATTAAGCATATGAGGGTAAGTCAAAAAATATTCCAGTTCCAGTTCATACGTGCATGGGTTTATTCCAAACAAATCATGTTTCAACATGACTCTGCAATCAGTGGATGTCTGCATAGAGTGGCTTCCTAGGGGATTTGCTGGGTCTGTTAAATTCAAGGCAGAGAAGTCAGCTCAAATTATAGTGATTGTTTTGGAAAGCTCCAAAGGGGTCATCTTGAGAGATTTTTCTCAAAGTATAATCACAGGGACTTATTATGAAGAAATTTTAAGAAAATGGAAAACTGCACTGGTGAGAAAAAGACCAGGAAAGTTATTCCAAGACAACGAACTTACTTGATCTTTGAGGGTAACAAGAATTGTCTTACTAGAATTTTGTTGGGAAACCTTACCCCATCAAACCTACAATCTAGATCTTGCCCCTTCAGACTTCTTTCTGTTCCCAAAACTCAAAAAAGAACATGCTTTGAGTCCCTTGAAGATGGCAAAACTGCCATTTTGATTAGGTGTAAACCGAAGAGTGCAGAATTCTATGGGGAAGGGTTGTTGTTGTTAAGTGCCATTGAGTCAGTTCAGACTCATAGTGACCCTGTATAGAATTTCTAAAGAGTGGCTGCTAAGTGGTTCAAACCAACCTTGCAGTCCAATGCATTATCCCATGCCACCACCGCCTTCAGAAGTGTATAGACCTAGATAGAGGATATGTTGGGGAACAATAGCTTCACATTGTGATATTTTTGCTTAATAAAGGTTTATGTGAATTTGTAGCAAGAGCTTTTGGCTTTCTCTTGTACAATTAGACGACTTTCCACAAGTCAATTAAATTTGTCAGCACACAGCACGCCGATCAAGAAACAGAACATTATCGTCGTTCTAGAAGCTTCTTTCACGACCCTTTCAGTCACTCTTCTCTCCAAAGGGTAACCACAGTTTGAGCTTCTAACTCACAGATTCGTTTCAGCAAATACACTTTTAATGCAAATAAACTGTATTTTTGTGTATACATGGCTCTAGATAAAATCTGCAGATATGTATGAGAGGACTTCAAAAAGGTCATGGAAACATTCCATTATCTTTTCATTCCATTTGTCCCAGGCATTGATTATTTGGAGTCCTGGTGTGGCGCTGTGGGTTAATGAGCTGCACTGCAAAGTCAATTTCAACCACAAAGTTGGTGGTTCAAGCTCACAAGCCGCTCCTAAGAAACCCTATACAGGGTGGAGTCAGAACCGACTCCACAACACATAACAACAACAACATGGGTCAGAACCAACTTGACAGCACTTAGCAACAACATTGCCATTAATCTGTTGTGAGATCTAGAGGAAGCCACTTCCCCGTTCTGGCCCTTCGATTCCTTCTTTATAAAATAAGCAAATTGAACTAGCAAGGCTACAAGTTCTCTTCTGAATGAGCACTATATTAGAACAGAAATTTTAAGAATACATACTGTGAACTATATGTTACTCTGTAGCGTAGTGGTTACGAGTCGTGCTGCCAACCTCAAAGTCAGCAGTTCGAAACTACCAGCGGTTCCGCGGGAGAAAGATGAGGCATTCTGCTCTCGTAAAGATTTACAGCCTCGGAAACCCAGTGTGTAGGGTTACTATGAGTCCGAACCGACGGTACTTAACAACAACAACAACATTATATTTACATACAATAAGGATTGATGCAGTAATGAGTATAACTAGGCTTGCTGCCCTCTCATTATTTCCAGTTTTGTCCTAACTTTAGCCAAGAAATTAAAGTACTGTTGTTAAGTACCATCAAGTCAGTTCCTACTCATAGTGACCCAGTATAGGGCTCCCAGAGAGCGGCTGGTGAGCTTGAATCACCAACCTTGTGGTTCAAACTGACTTTGCAGTCCAGGGCATTAACACACAGCACCACACCGATACAAGAAGTTAATAGTGGTTAACAATGGGCTCCAGGTGTGGCACTGTAAGATCAGCACTAGACTGTGGAACATAAGGTTGGCAGTTCAAACACATCAGCTGCTCCTGGAAAACCCGATCCAGGGTCGCTATGAGTCAAAAACTTCTCAAAGACACTTAATAACAATGGAGAGAGGGAACCATGGGACTAAGTACATATGGGTCATTATATGACAGTTCTTCCCAAAGGGACACAGAATTCAATGAACTAGAGAAGCTCAATGATCCTTACCTAACAGTAAATTCCGATGTAGCTATCTGGAAGAGGTTTATCTTTAGTGTCCCAAGTCTTAGTTGTCTTTGTTTTTCTTCTACTTAAGCTCTTCCCCAAAGTGCTCAGTGCCTTTGGCAATAGTTATGTGGGACTGTAGGATAAGCACTGGACTGCTAACTGCAAGGTCGATGGTTCAAACCTTGGAAACCCTATACAAGGTGGCTATGAGTCAGAACTGACTAGACAGCATGCAACAACAGTAACCAGCCAGCAAAATAGAAACTAGAGACCAAAATTCTAGATCCTTGTTGGTGAAGGTCAAAGAGACAAAGAAAAGTAGCCATTCTTTTTTTACACCGTTCCTGGTGTGTAAATTAGACCCTTTCAGAGGCTGCATTAATTATTTCAAAGCCTCATAAAGCAGTCAGCAAGACTCTAAAGGTGTACTGAAGTATACTGTTCAGGAAGATCTACAGCTCAACCTGCTGGTCACTGACATTCTCAGTCATTCCCAGTCAAGGTGTCACTGAAGCTGGGACTTGAGCTGCAAACCAAAGGCAGTTTCTGTACTTAACAGGAGCACAGAACACCCAACGCTCCCCTCTGACACAAACACCAACCATACCTCCTAACCCTTAGAAGTTAAACCTGCTTAGTCACTCTAAGGGGCCTGTTGTATACAGTTGAAGAGTTTCAAAGCCTGAGGCTTTTCACCCAAAGGGCCATTTTCTGATGGAAGATTCTAAATTCAGGAGTGTGTCACTCAACATTGACAATATGCTGTGAAACAGGATGTTATGTGATTCAACTCACCTGCCAGTCCAGTGCTGTTGTTGTTAAATGCTGTGGAGTTGGTTCAGACTCATAGTGACCTGCTAATCTCAAGGTCAGCTGTTTAAAACTACCAGCTGTTCAGTGGGAGAAAGATGGGGCTTTTTGCTCCGTAAAGATTTACAGCCTCAGAAACCCTATGAGTTTTCACAATTCGCTGTGAGTTGGAACTGATTCCATGGCACACCACCAACCAAACAAGAAGTGACTGGTGGATTTGAACGCTTGACCTTGAGGTTATCCTACAGTACCACACCAGCACTTTTTAAAACCATTTGTTGTTAAGTCCCATCAAGAGGATTTTTAAAGTTCCCAAAGTTTTAAAATCTTCATTTTCTGAGGCTGTAAAATCTTCATGGTAGCAGAAAGTCTCATCTTTCTCCTGCGGAGTGGCTGGCGGGCTCAAACCGCAGATCTTGTGCTGTGCAGTCCAGTGCTTATTGTATGGACACACCGTGCTTCCCTTAAAACCATTAGGAGAAATAATAAACCAAAGGAGTGCTGCCTTCCCTTTAAAAAACTTATGGGACCAGGGACATATACGGAGTATGAAAAACATTAAGCAACATATACACCTATATTGCACGTGAGGAAAAGCACAACTTAGTAGTAGGTATTTCCAGCATTTAATACTGCAAGGTGTCCCTAATGATTCCAAAGAACATGAAGCAATATTCTGAAAATACTAAAAAAAACAAATGAGGGCAAAGCCTATGTACAGACTCCACAGTGCTTACTTAGTATGCAAGGGGATGTTGACAGCCAAGAGCAGAGTGCAGCTACTAAACAACATTAGGAATCTTCAGTTACCTATTGAAGCCATATCTCAACACACTGGTTTTAGAAACATTATAGGCATTTTGTCCAGAACATTTTCAGTATCAGTCTAACATAATGGAAGTGTGAATTTGGGACCACAACAGCCCATAATAAGCAAAAAGGCTCATTTGGTACAGCCCTGTTTATGGAATGACAGATTTAAATCTTAAATTACCAAATTTGAAAAAAAGAAAGAAAGAAAAGACAATGAAGGGGCTTCAAAAAGTTCCTAGAAAAATGGAGTTAAAAGATAAAGGGATGTATCTGGGACCATCAACAGAGAAGAGCCGAGAGCGGGACCCTACCCAGAGAAGCAGCGA
>NW_006408617.1:11162529-11164717 GCF_000296735.1 Chrysochloris asiatica
AAAAAAAAAAAGATAATGGGATGTAACAAAAAGAGGGGAGTGACTGACTTTGCCGTCCAGAAGCAGACGTCCCTGGGACCATCAAGGGAGAAGACCAGAGAGCGGGACCTTACCCAGAGAAACAGTGATGCCAGAGATGAAGGCAGAGACAATGATGTGGAGAGATGGTGTGGCTGGGGACTCTAGACTCAGAGAGGGAGAAGGGCTTTGTGCTGACGACCTGGGGGCAAGCTTTCAGGGTGGTAACCATACGTAGGATGAATGTATAGCTAATGTTCTACCATGTAAACTATCATTTAATTCACAATAAAAACTTTTAAAAAAAGATAATGGGATTTTTATAGGAACTTTTTGAAACCCACTCTTTTTTATGCCCCCCTCATATGCTCAATTCAGTTAAGAAGCTAAGAAATAAATGATATCAAATGGCATTACAGTATTTTAACCAAATAAGGATTTCTTTTTCAATTTCATTTGCAAGTATCCAGATTTACCTAATTTTATGATGTGTTTTCTTCTGGGCCCTGAAAATGTTACAGCATGTCTTATGGGATATGATATGGCTGTGGTTTGGCTTAAGTGGGCCAACAGCTTCTAAGGAGACTTATTAGTCAGTGTAAGATAAACAGAAGTCAAAGGTATGTTTAGGATTGTTGGAGGGGTTTGGAAGGAGGAGGCGCCTCAAAGACTTGTAGACCATCAGAGCATCAAAGGTAAGCACGCCCAACTTCTCTGTGTTCCGTTTCCTCTAATCTGGATTGGCAGGTCTAACCAAATTCTTGCCTTTCAGTGACACTTTGAAAATCCTAAGAGATGAGAACATCAGAGCACTACTTTCTACTCAGAATTAAGCAAGTCTGTATTAACTGATGTGAAGCAACATTCAAGATATATTATTAAATATTTTTTAAAGTTTCAGAATAGCATATACATCGTACCGTCATTTGTGTATAAAAAGAGAGGTGATATGTAGGCATAAAACCTTATGTATGCTTAAAGTAAGTATATCTAGATTCTAGAAGAGTATACTTGTTGTTAAGTGCCATCGAATCGCTTCCTACCCATAGGGGGTCCTGTATAGGGTTTTCAAAGAGCAGCTGGTGAGCTTGAACCACTGATCTTGTGGTTCAAACTGACTTTGCAGTCCAGCACATTAACCCACAGCACTATACCAGGGCTTAAAGAACACACTAGAAAGAGATAAAGAAAGAACTGTGTATATCATCTTTTGTAGGTTTACCTTTTAGCTACTTTGAAAATTAGTAGTAAAATAAAGTACATTCACTAGAAGATCTTTACAATATTCTGGATATTGATTTAACCTATGAATATTTAAAATTTTGCATAACGTACTGCTCAAAAAATAAAGTCACTCAATGATGTAGCAGCTAGTCAAGCTTAGCACTGAAAGATTTTTAAAGTCCAAATGCCAGTTCACTTTTATTTAAGTTCCTTCTTTTGGTGCTTTTTTTAGCCCATTTTTTCCTTCTCCTCAGTTTTCTAAAGATCAAAATCTTCATAATGGTGAAAGAAAAACCACAAAGGCTTTAAAACAGAAAATGCATCTTGTGTTAGTTATTAAATAAAATCATTCCCCTAATTCTCTAGGGAGAGAACAGTGAGAACTACTAAAAAGTCATTTTAGATTTTTTTTCCCTAACTGCTTGTGAATATGAATCAAGATTGACACCCAGTGGCCAAATATAATCCTTTTTTCAACTGAGTTGTTCTTTCTGCTTGATTAGCCATTTTCTAAAATGTCTTTTCATCTGTTTTATGCTGAAAAGATTACTTAAATCTAGGACTTCTTTACTGAAAGTGAACTGTCTCTTACAGAACCAATTTAAATTTGTAACTCTTTGTTCATATGTAATGAATAGACCTATTTCTATATCTCCTTATTTACATTTTTCACCTAACAATAAAAACTGTTTGTCTTTGGTTGACAAAATAATTTTTTTCAATTTCTAGCTGCAACTAAAGGAACATATTGGAATATCTAGCACAAAAGGTACAATATGATCAAGAGCCAATGATACTCAGGGAGGAAGTTCAAAGTACATTGAAGGAATTGGCAAAGAACAAGGCACCAGGAATTGAAGGAATCAAGAAAGTGAGGCGGCACAGGAGGCACTCACTCATCTCTGCCAAGAAATTTGGAAGACAACTATCTGGCCGACTGATTGGA
>NW_006408617.1:11165784-11195343 GCF_000296735.1 Chrysochloris asiatica
TCTCTCATACTTTGGACATGCTGTCAGGAGAGAACAGTCACTGGAAATGGATGTCATGCGGGGTAAGATGGAGGGTCAGAGAAAAAGAGGAAGACCCCCAACGAGATGGATAGGCCAGGTGGCAGCATTGATGGACTCAAGTGTGGCAGCGGTAGTGAGGTTGGCCCAGGATCGGACATTGTTTCGTTATGCTGTGCATGGGATTGCTATGAGTCGGTTCTGACTCAATGACACCTGACAACAACAACGACAATCTATATCTATAACTTTGTTATATTCAATAGCAAAATCCCCCCCACCTCTTTAAAATATTAAAAAGCAAAGATGTCAAATAATAATAACAATAAGCAAAGATGTTACCTTGAGGACTAAGGTACAGCTGACAATCACTTCATAATGAATGCAAAAACTGGACAATGAATAAGGAAAACTGAAGAACGGATGCTTTGAATTATGGCATTGGAGAAAAATATTAAATATACCATGGATTATCAATGGAACAAACAAATCTGCCTTGGAAGAAATATAGTCAGAATGCTCCTTACAAGGGATGGTGGCAAGACTTCATCTCATGTACTTCTGACATGTTATCAAGAGGGACTAGTTCCTGGAGAAGGACTTCATGATTAGTGAGGTGGAAGGTCATCAAAAATAAAGATCATCAAGAGGATGAGCTGACACAGTGGCTTCAACAATTGTGAGGACGGTTCAGGACCGGGCAATGTTTTGTTCTGTTGTGCACAGCATCACCATTAGCAGTAAACTACAGGACAGCACCTAACAACAACTAAGTAAATTGGAATAATAAAGTAGCAACTTGTAATAATTTTCATTTTAAGTGTGGAGGGTGGATATGATTGTTCATAAAATATGCTTATTAAGGAATCTATAAGTTTAATTTGACCTCTGTTTAAAAGGAAGTTTAAAAAGCCCTAGTAGAACCCATGAGCAGTATAGTATGCTTGCTGGTGACCACCTGGGTCTACTTGTGAGTGCAAGTGGGGGAAATGCAGCAATGGAGACACTGGCTGAGTTTGGCCATGTCCCATTGGTACCTGTTGACCTTGAAATGAGAGAGAGAAGAGGAAGAACTGGCTGGTCTGAAGTTTAGGAAGATGGGTGAACTCTCGAGCCCAAGGTAACCCCTGGGGGCTAGAGTTGAGAGTGAAGTGGCCAGCTGGTCTGAAGTGCAAGGAGGTATGCATGAACTTCCAAACTTGCAGCTAGTGCCCATCTGACCTAGCTTGCTTGGAGTTCTAGTTGACCAGAACTCGAACTAAGGAAGATAAAGATATTTGACCCTGAGAGCAAGTGTAAAGTGCTACAATTTGATGAACTAGACTCTTGTCTATGAATGTACTGACTCAAACTTCCAACCAGAATGGGAGGATTCTTCATATCAAGGAACAACTTTGTTTCCTCAGTGTACTGGATTGATAGGGATGAGTAATTTAGGCACTGGCTATCAAATATAGGGGGGCTACACAGGCAGGCCTAAATGGCTGATTTACAAGCCTTTGTGAGTATGTTTAGTTGCAGAATGAGGGGAGTAAGGTAGAATCCCCACTGAATAGTTTCCCTCTTTCCCAGATGGATCCAGTGAAAGCAGACAGGGAACAATGGTGATAGGAATTTATGACTCAATTGTGAATAACTGTTAGCAGGACTAATTGTGATTGTCACTATAATTTTCAGAATATTGCTTCATGTTCTTTGGAAACATTAGGGACACCTTGCAGTATTAAATACTGGGATTACCTGCTACCAAGTTGTGCTTTTCCTCACGTGCAATATAGGTATTGTTGTTGTTGTTAAGTGCCATAGAGTCGGGTCCGACCCATAGCGACCCTGTACAGGGTTTCCAAGGGTGTAAATCTTTACGGGAGTAGAAAGCCTCATCTTTCTCCCGCGGAGTGGCTGGTAGTTTCGAACTGCTGACCTTAAGGTTCGCAGCCCGATTCGTAACCACTACGCTACCAGAGCTCCTTTTGTTGCTTAATGTTTGTCAAACTCCGTATACATCCCTGGTCCCTTAAGTTTTTTAAAGGAAGGCAGCACTCCTTTGGTTTATTATTTCTCCTAATGGTTTTAAGGGAAGCACGGTGTGTCCATACAATAAGCACTGGACTGCAAATAAGCACTTAGCTTCCAGACTAAGACAAACTAAGAAGAAGAGCCTGGCAATTTACTTCTTAAAAAAAAAAAAAAAAATTGGAGTTCTAGGACAAGATGGTGGAGTAGGCAGACACACTGAGTAGACCCTCTGCAACAAAGACACGGAAGGCCAAGTGAAATAGATACAGATGATGAGCTTGGAACCCTGAGCTTCACAAGCTAGGACAGAAAGGTGGATTGAGTGCTGACTGGAATAGGAAGCTGAACAGGAGCAGTGAGAGAAAGAAAACAGGCAGACAGTAAGCTGGCATGGAGTGGTGTGGCCATCTTGAGTTTTTTCAAGCAGTTGCAGATACAGGAGCCTGCAGGCACAAGACAAGAATGGAGGTTAGAGATAAGGAAACTGCATTTCTCCTTTGTTCCTTTGCCTTCCTGGTCCCCAGGGATTTGACCAGTTTTTCTATCATCAACCTAGTGGTCAGTGGCATCCCCTCCTGTGTAGCCTTGTCTCTGCCTGGAATAGGGAGGGTGCCAGGAGTGCTGTCCCTGTCTGTTGAGGCACGTGAACCCATTCTGAACTACACTACACAAATGGTGAACAAGGAACTGCATTCCCATTGCCAGTCTCTATCACATCCTCCAGGAGACAAATGTGAGTGCCTGAAAGTGCAACAACAGACAACAATCAATCAAATATAAACACAATGACCCTACAATATCTCTGGAGTTCTTGTATGGTGCTATGGGTTAATGCACTGGGCTGTAAAGTCGTTTTAACTGCAAGGTGGGTAGTTTAAGCTTACCAGCTGCTCCTTGGGAAACCCTATACAGAGTCGCTATGGGTCAGAACTGACTCAATGGCATTTAACAACAACAACAACGTCTCAAAGAAAACAATTTTGACTTACATGAAGAAAGCAGGCAGAGTGCCTCAAACAAATGACCAAAATGCAGTCAGAAAATATAATACTAGAAGTGGTATCAGAAATACTTGATAAGGAATTTAAAAGAATGTTACTCAGGTGCCTTCAATGGATTGAGAGAAAGATTGAGGAAAGCAAGGAGAACACACAAACCAAAAGGAGAAAAAAACAAAACTTTAAAAGAATTTGGGAAAATGCTACAAGAACAATCGGACAAAATAAATGAGAAATCGGAAACCATACAAAAACAGCAATTAGATAGAAGATTAATAGTAAGACTTCAGAAGCAGTACAACAAAAGGGCAAAGAAGTAGAGTTGAATATATGTAAGGCCAAATTAGCAAACTTGATGATAAGTCTCTTAATACTCATCTTTGAGAGGAACAATCAGAAAAAAGAATTTAAAAATCTGAAGAAAGCCTAAGTGATGAAGGACACTATCAAAAGGAACAAAGTAATGTGTGATTGAAATTCCAGAACAGGAAGAGACAAAAAAGAGAGAGCGAGAGAGAAAATTGTCCAAGAGTTGTTGGAAGAAAACCTCCCTAAAGAAGTTCTCATGAAGGATGAAAAGGTAGCCATTCAAGAAGTTAAACAAACTCCAAACAGGATAGATCCCAAAAGAAAACCATAAAGACAAATTATAATAAAACTTTCAAAACTAAAGAAGCAAAGAATCCTGAGAGAAACAGGAAAAACTAAATTATCTACAAAGAAATCACATAGGCAAGAAGACAAGGAAATGATATATAAATTTCTGAAAAAATTGCCAACCAAGAATCATATACTCAGAAAAATTGTCCACCAAATATGATGGTGAAATTAGGACATTTCCAAATGAGCAGAAATTAAAAGATTTGCTAAAACCAAACCAACCTTACAAAAAATATTAAAGGGAGTTCTTTGGACAGAGAACCAACAACAGCAGACAATAACCCGAGACTAACATACATGACAATATCACCCAGAATGCAACCCAAAGATGCTGTCATTGTTGTTAAGTGCCATCAAGTCAATTCTGACTCATAGTGACCGTGCAGAGGATTTCCAAGGAGCAATGGTGGGTTTGAACCACCAACCTAGTGCTTAGCAGTCCAGCACTTATCCTCTATCACCACAACAGATATAGAAGTATTTGAAGTAAAACCAACCTACAAGACTGAAAATAGGGAACCAAAGATACAACTTAGCAACAACAACAAAAAACATAAAGTAAAAAGAGTCGATAATGTAGTTATAGACTCTCCAAATGAAATGGAAATCAAGTAGACCCCAAGAAATAAAAACCACAATTAAAAAAACACTTGACTGTAACCCTAAACTAGACCAAGTGTTAACCCCTAGCCCTAGGCCAACCCTTACTCCTAACACTAACCTATAATCCTAACCCTAACTCCTACTCAGTCCCATGCAACCCACTCCCCAAGTAATTAAAATATATAATATTTTCATTTCTTCAGTAAAAACAGTATGAATAGCAGTGAAACATTGTCTCATCTCTTGCTGGAAGATGAGTCCTTCCGATTGGAAAGCACTCAAAATACAACTGGGGCGAGCTATCGCCCTAAAATAAAGTTGACCATAATGAGGAGGCTAGAGTAAAGCTTTCAGGACCTTCATTTGCTGGTGTGGCATGGCTCAAAATGAGAAGAAACAGCTGCAAACATTCTTTAATAATTGGAACATGAAACGAAGGGCGTATGAATCTAAAATAATTGAAAGTTGTAAAAAAATGAAATGAACAATTTGAAGATTGATATCCTAGGAACATATTGTCAGGAGGGACCAATCGCTGGAGAAGGACACCATGTTTGGTAAGGTGGAGGGTCAGAGAAAAAGAGGAAGACCCCCAACGAGATGGATTGGCCAAGTGGCAGAATCAGTGGACTCAAGCTTGGCAATGATAGTAAGGTTGGCCCAGAATCAGGCAGTGTTTCATTCTGCTGTGCATAAGGTTGCTATGAGTTGGTACCGACTCAATGGCACCTAACAACAACAAGTGTGCTGAAATGAACTGGTACTAGCCATTTTAGATTAGAAAATTATGTGGTGTACTATCTTGGGAATAATAAAAATTACTAGATTATTGTTTAGTGTCATCGAGTCTTAGCGACCTGTATAGGGTTTCTGAGAAGTGGCTGTTGGGTTTTAATCACCCACCTTGCTCTTAGCAGTCCAAGACTTACTCTACAGCATCACATCAGGGCACCTGTTATTTTTGGTGATGGGAAAGCCATAAACAATATGTGGGAAGTCAGCAGAATTTAGTCAAGGTAAATTAAGACACTGAGAGGCATGCAAGAATAAAAGACAACTGTGGTTCTCATGTAGGAAGGATAAGCACTGGATGGCAAACCACAAAGTTGGTGGTTCAAACCCACCAGAGGATTCTTGAAAATCCTATACAGGGTCGCTGAATCAGAATCAACTTGGTGGCTCTTAACAACATGGTAAAGGTTAGAACATATACAATTTTACAACAACAATAATAACAACTACAGAATATGTGTGTTCTTATAGAAGTAGATACGTATGCCATATGTGTATGTTGTTGTTGTTAAGTGCTGTCAAGTCGGTTCTGTTGTGACCCTGTTGTAAGGAGTGACTGGTGAGTTTGAATGCCAACCTTGTGGTTGAAACCAACCTTGCAGTCCAGTGTTTTATCATACAGCACCACACCAGGACTCCATATGTGTATAGAAAGTACATCCTGGTGTGGTGCTGGGGGTTAATGAGCTGGACTGCAAGGTCAATTTGAACCACAAGGCTGGCTGTTCAAGCTCACCAGCCACCAACCTTGTGACTCAAACTGACCTTGCAGTTTGGAAATTGGAAATCCTATACAGTCAGAACTGACTCGATGGCACTTAACAACAACTCAAGTTGGTGGTGCTTTCTCAAAAAGAAACTTCATTTTCTCAAAGTTTAGGAGTCTAGAAGTCTGAATTCAAGGTCCTAGCTCTAGAGGAAGGTTTTCTGTCCTTGTCAGCTCCAGAGGAATGTCCTTGTCTCCTCTGCTTCTGCTTTCTTGTTCCTTGGAGATTCCCATGTGACTTGGCATCTATTTTACCCCATCTCTCTTCTACTTTGCTTAATCTCTTCTTTTATTATACAAAAAAAGATTGATTCAAGATATACTTCATACTAATCTTGCCTGGTAAAGGTAACAAAAACAAGCCATTCCCAAGTGTAATTATAGCTACAGGCCAAGAGGTTAGGATTTATATCAAATACTTTTGTAGCAAATAGTAAACTATACAATTGTCTGATTCAAAATGATCAATACCTACCCATTTCAGCTCATTAAGAAGCCCTAGTGTCATTGTAGGATAAGCACTGGATTACTAACCACAAGGTCAGAAGTTCAAACCCAGGAACTGCTTCTTGGGAGACAGATGAGGTCTTTTGCTCCCGTGAAGATTTACAACCTCAGAAACCCTATCAGGATCGCTATTTAGGAATCATTTTTGGTAATTTAATTCATAATAGAAGTGTAGATATGTTTGTATGTCATACATATGTAGTCATGTATATAATAAAATACACAGTGGTGGTTAGGTGCCATCAAGTCGGTACCGACTCATAGCTGCACTATATGCAGAACAGAACGAAACACTGCCTGGTCCTGGGCCAACCTCACAATCGTAGCTACGCCTGAGCCATTGCTGCCACCACTGTGTCAGTCCATCCCATTGGGGCTCTACCTCTTTGTTTCTGACTTTCCACTTTACCAAACATGACATCCTTCTCCAGTGACTGGTCCCTCCTGATAATATGTCCAAAGTATGAGAGATGAAGTTTGGTCATCCTGGCTTCCAAGGAGCACTCTGGCTATACTTCTTCCAACACAAATAAAATACATAAGGGTCACAGTTATGGAGATCTCTTGTTGTTGTTGTTGAGTGCCATCAAGTTGGTTTTGACTCAAAGCAATTCTGTATAGGGTTTCCAAGGAGCAGCAGGTAACTTTGAACTGCCAACCTAATGTTCAAACTGACCTCATTGTTCAGTGCTTATCCTATAGCACCACACCAGGACTCTACCTCAAAGGATTACTTTATTCGGTTAAAGAGCTTGGGACCATTGGTACAATTTAGTCAACTGGCATAACATAGGTCATAATGTTCTGTATCCTAGTGAATAGTGTCTGGGGTCTTAAGGACTTGAACATGGCTATCTAAGATACACCTATTGGTTTCTTTACATCTGAAGCAAAAGAGCATGAAGGAAAGCAAAGACTCAAAGAAGAATCTAGTCCATAAACTAGTAACCCACAAGAATCATGGTCTCTTCTAGCCTGAGACCAGAGCACTTGATGGTGCCCAGCCACCTCTACCAACCATTCTAGCACAATAGAAGGTCCTGGAGAGAACAAGGGGGGAAATGTAGAACAAAATTCAAATTCATAAAAAAAAAAAAAAGATCAGACTTATTGGACTAGAGATTAGAGGAACCCCTGAGACTAAGATACCCTTTGTATTGGAACTAAAGTCACTCCCAGAGGTCGCCTTTCAGCCGAATAATAGACTTGCTTATAAAATAAACAATATCACCAGTGAGGAATGTGCTCCGTAAACAATCATCTATATGCATATGAGACCAACTGGTCAACATACTCAAAAACAAAGATAGCAAGGAGGGTCAGGAATGTTAGATAAATGGAAACAGAGTAAGTAGAAACAAAATAATGAGAATGTTAACATATTGGGGAAATTCTAACTAATGTCACAGAACAATTTGCACCAAAATTGTTAAATGGGAATCTAATTTGTTGCGTGAGCTTTCACACAAAAACAAAACAATAAAATAAGACAAAAAAAATCAACCTAGAAAAATTCATTTTTCTTAAATTTTAAGTCTGGGAGACTCTGAAAACCACACAGCTGGCTACTGGCAAATCCAGAATCAATCTTTAAAAGGATGCTTTTAGACAAGATTTTCCTAGAACTGGGAATTTTAATTAGGCCATAGAATGTCCCATAAATTTTACTCTAAGTATAATCTAGATGGGGTACACCAAAAAGTTATCCACATACATTATTTTATTGTTCGTCTGATTTTCTTTCTAATCCCATAAACCACAGAGAAAAACATGTCCCATTACCAATCCCAAAAATCCCTTCAAAACATTTTTAAAAATCTATACAATGAAAAATCAGTAGTCTAGAAGGAATACTGCCTGTGTTCTAGTCCCAGTTATTACATGATAACATGATAGGTCACTCTATCCCTTAATCTTCTCATCTACTATGTGGGAGTGACAATATCTGCATTTGTTACAGGGGTTTGTTGTTGTTGTTGTTGTTGTTGTGAGGTGCTGTTGAGTTGGTTGCGACCCATAGGATTTCTGAGGAGTAGCTGGAGAGCTTGAACTACCGACCTTGCGGTTCAAGCTGACTTTGCAGTCCAGCGCATTAACCCACAGTGCCACATCAGGACTCCTAGCATGCAATAATATATGTTAATGAATTATTGCTAATGCTCCACTCAGACCCAAGAAAGAACAACAGGATTATACACACACACACATATAATAATCCAGCACCATTCCAGGCCAGAAGACCTGGTTTCTTTAGAGAAGGGACCAAAGACTGCTCCACCAGGCGTCAGCGAGTCTCACCAATAAAAAGCCAGCCCTTCTTATCCTCTGACTCCTAGAGGAATTGGCCCCAGGCTTAGGCCTAGTCTGAGTTACTCTTTATCAGCAGCCCCAAGGCCTCCACCCTATAGACTAGGTGTCTGGTTTGCCTGGGATAAGCCTTGGAATTCCAGGTAGCCAGGTCACAGAATTTCCTAACCTTGTCTAAGTCATCATTAAGACTGAGCATCTGCCATGACTCACCTGTCTGGAGCGCCAGTCCTTTATCATGACTGATGTTTTCATCTGAAATCAATAACTCAGCTTAAAATGTTGTTCTTATTGTTGTTAAGTGCTATCGAGTAGGTTCCTACTCATAGTGTTTTCGAAGCTATAAATGTTTTCAGGAATAGAAAACCTCATCTTTCTCCCATCAAGCGGCTGGTAGACTCGAACGACTGACCTTGTGGTTCACAGTCCAGTGCTTATGTCATGTTATGGGCCTATTATATGGAGTCCTGGTGTGACGCTGTGGGATAAGTATTAGATGGTTAACCACAAGATCGGGAGTCCAAACCCAGGGTCGCTATGAGTCGGAACAACTCAAGGGCACTTAACAACAGCCGCAATATTATGTGCCATACACTGTGCTGGATGTTTCCATAATTCTTTACAAACCTTACAGCTCATGAGGTGGTGATTATCATTTCACTTCACAATATGTTAACTAAGACTCAGGTTAAGTAACTTGCCAAAGTCACACAGCTAGGAAATGGAAATGCCAAATTACCCAGTTCTATCTGGATCCAAATCCCATGCTCATTGTAAAACATTTCCTATGTTCATTCTCTGTTTTTTTATACTCCTCAGCCTCTGGAAAGAATCCTTCCAGAAACCAATGGACTGGTATCCACCTCCAACTAGAATCTCCTTCCTCCAGACCTACTAAATAGAACACATTTTGGAGCCCACATAAGAATTCTCCTACACACACATATATTCCCTGATGCACTAATTGCCTGACAAGCTCATATTTGCTGCATCTTTTAGGTCCTGGGCATTGGGTTGGCTGGCTGCCCAACCTACACACTAGTCCATTTCTCTATTACCCCAATGCCAATTTCCTCTTGCTTCATGCCAGCTGATGCTCCTGAGGTTCCAGAATGCTTCACATCATAGCCTGCCTCACTTACAACACATACAGCACTTTATTATCTCCCTACAGTGGTGACGTAAGGAACTGGAAAATACCAAGGAGCCCAAATGGTGCAGTGGGTTGTGTTGTGCTGTTAATTGCATGGTCAGTGATTCAAACTCACCAACTGCTTTGCAGAAAATGGAGCTGTCTGTTCTCATAAAGATTTACAGTCTTGGAAACGCTATGGAGCAGGTACATGGACTTGGTTTAGTTTTCATTTGTGGAAAAACCATATTTCATTTGGATGACTATTTGTGATTCATCATTAAAGACAACCAACAAAGCCATATGATAGCAGAATTTTAAGCTTAAGCTTGTCTTTTAAATAGAAAACAGTAATTTAAATGTAAAAGATCTTGTGTAAGTAATAAGAAAGAAAAAATCTTTATAATCTATATAAGATACATGGCGTCAGAATGGGGCAATGCTCTTCTCTTCAACCTCAATTTTAAAGCTAAGAAGACAATTGTTATAAGGCCCCAATTTTCTTATTAAGTGTCTTTGAATTGCTTTTGACTCGCAGCAACTCTGTGTAGGGTTTCCGAGGAGCAGCTGGTGGTTTTGAACTGCTGGCTTTGTGATTAGCAGTCCAGTACTTAGCTTATAGCACCACATCAGGACTCCATAAGGTTCCATTTATTGTTAAGTGTTGTTGAGTCGGTTCTGATTCATAGTGACCCTGTATTGGGTTTCCAAGGAGCAGCTGGTGAGTTTGAACTGCCAACCTTGCGGTTCAAACCGACTTTGTGGTTTATTCCACAGTGATTCAAACCAACCAGCGCTTTATCCCACAGTGCCATACCAGGACTCCAAGACCCCAACAGAGGGCAACAAGTCACATGGAATTTTATTAAATTTGCTTTGATTCTCCTTGTTCTGAGAAAAGAGAGAAAAAAAAACAACTGATTTTTTTTTTTTTTTTTTTTTTTAGGTATTTTGAAAATATTTAGAATGCAAAAATTTGCTATCGTGTACTAAGACTGACTGGGCCTTGCAAATCTTATGGCATCGGAATATGTTTGTTATAGTCACATGATAGAACAAGGTTACTTGGTTTCTAAAAAAGATCCTGTGTCGGTCATGTTCTAGTGAGCAAAGCTGTCTTCAAAGTAGGAGCTTTAGTTATTCAAATTATGCAAATACAGGGATGAATTTAACAAAATTTAGGTCAACAGCATAAGATGGGCACAGGGGCCCTAGCTGGGTGACTAGAACTCTTAGATTGAAAAATGAAATAGGAGTGAGTTTAGTATGCAGCAACTGTACTGCAATTACGTAGACAACTGCCATCCAGTTTAGACAGCTAGATCTCTGTGCCCATCACCAACAGAGTGTCGCCAGAAAGGCAGGACAGATTTGCTTTAATTAGATCACATAACACTTCTCTCCCTTCCTGCATGGAAACTGAACAAAGTATCAAAAGTGAAATTTCTCTGAGAAAAGATGATTCATTGAACTCGGGTGAGTGGGAAAAACACACCTGCATATGTGGCTCCTTCTAGCAGTGACAGCACTTCACTTTGATTGGATTTGTTTTCTTCTCTGTCAGAAACTGTAAAACTGTGGACTGTACCATATTCATGATGAACAAGCACAACAGCCAAATTGCCAAGTGAATCTTAAAAGGTAGACATCAGAACTAATTAGTGTCAGTGCCCTAGAAAAACAACTGCTCTACTCAACACTTCAGACTTCAAAGAGAACAAAAGCTGGATTCCACATAAGTTCCCATTAATATTGACAAGGTCATTGGTGTCCACCTGTGTCGGGCCTTTTTCCTGACTTGCTATTATAATAATTTTGAGCGTTGTGAGATTTCCATGCCAACAAACAACTCTGTTATTGTTGTCTATATTAAACTAAGATACATCAGAAAGATCCCAGTTAAATATAGAAAACTAGTCTTTACAGTTCCCTAAGCCTCTAAGGAGTTCTAGTGTGGCACTGTGGGTTAATGCGCCAGCCTGCAAAGCCCTCTGAACTGCAAGGTCAGCAGTTCAAGTTCACCAATCACTCCTTGGAAACCCTATACAGGCTCGCTAAGGGTCGGAACTGACTCCAAGGCACTTAACAACAACAACAAGCCTCTAAGGAAGTCCTGGTGTGGCTCTACATGATAAGCACTCAACCTCAAGTTCAGCTTGAACCGCAAGGTCGGCAGTTTGGACTCATCAGCCACTCCTGGGAAACACTATGTTGTTGTTAAGTGCCATCAAGTCAGTTCTGACCCATAGCAACCCTGTATAGAGTTTCCAAGGAGCTGCTGGTGAGTTTGAACTGACAACCTTGTGGTTCAAACTGAGTTTGCAGTCCAGCACATTAACCTTCAGTGCCACACCAGGACACCTGTAAACCCTATTCAGGGTCGCTATGATTCAGAACCAACTCTACAGAACTTAACAAAAAGCCTATAAGAAGTAATCCCTGCTTGATATCATCAGAAGGAAACTCACACTAGATGCCCTGAAACATAGGGAGGCATGCGTAGTACTGCCTCTTATCATTCAGCTTCCAAGAAGCTGAATTATATGAAGAAGAACATAGCATCAGGATTGGAGGAAGACTCACTAACAACCTGTGATATGCAGATGATACAACCTTGCTGAAAGTGAAGAGGACTTAAAATACTTACTGATAAAGATCAAAGACCACAGCCTTCATTATGGACTGTACCTCAATGTAAAGAAAAAAAAAAATCCTCACCACTTGGCCAATAAATAATACCATCATGATAAATGGAGAAAAGACTGAAGTTGTCAAAGACTTCATTTTGCTTGAATTCACCATCAACACTAATGGAAGCGGCATTCAAGAAATCAAACGACTGAGGATCAGACTTTAGCCACCTAGCAGACATAGCAAACTGTCCCTCATCTGATTATTCAGTTATGCTGGTTAGTAATTCCTTACATGAGCCCTGGATACCCACAGATAAATGTAAAAACCTTCCCTAAAAGCCGAGACTGTAAATTCCAAAAATGCAAAGTTTTTCCCCCACCAAAAAAGCTAAAGAGGATAGAGAGAAACTCTGTTAACTGATGGTATGTGGAGGGGATTATAATCAATGTAATGAAACAAGGTATATGAATGTTTGAATGTGAAACCGATGACGTGCCCTGAAAACTTTCACTCAATCCACAATAAAAACCTTAGAAAAAATAAATAAATATAAATAAATAAATAAATAAAGCTACAGGCAGATTGACTATTTAAAAAAAAGAAAGAAAGAAATCAAATGACATATAGCATTAGACAAATCTGCCACACAAGACAGCTTTAAAATGTTAAAGAGCAAAGACATCAGTTTTAGGACTAAGGTGAGCCTGACCCAAGCCATGGTATTTTCAATAGTGTCGTATGCACGTGAAAGCTGGGCAATGGATAAGGAAGACTGTAGGAGATGTATTTGAATTATGGTGTTGGGGAAGAATATTAAAGGTTCAAGAAGAGCAAACAAATCTGTGTTGGAAGAAGCACAAACAGAATTTTCCCAAAAAGCCAAGATAGCCAGACTTCATCTCTTACACTTCAGACATAGAATCAGGAGGGACCAGTCCCTGGAGAAGACCATCATGCTTGGTAAAGTGGAGAGTCAGTGAAAAAAGAGGAAAACCCCCAATGAGATGGATTGGCACAGTGGCAGCAGCAATGGGCTCAAACATAGCAGCAATTGTAAGGATGGTGCAGGACTTTTCTGTGTTTCATTCTGTTGTGTATAAGGTTACTGTGAGTCAGAACTGACTTGTTGGCACCTAACAACAGCAAAAAGCTGTCCTGAGGCTTCTTACCTACCTAGTCTAGAACAAAGAAGCCAACTGTGTTGGTTTATCAGTTTTTTTCAACTCACCGAAGACACCAGTCTGAAGGCCAAAGTAAAGGGATCTGAGCTAAATGTGCTTGAGAAAACACAGGAATGATTTATTTTTAATTCACTAGGATTTGACTTGGGAAAGTTCAGCTAAAGTCTAAAGGACTAAGCATGCTATTGTTGTTGTTAAGTGTTGTCAAGACAGTTCTGTATGGGGTTTCCAAGATCTGTATGGGGTTTCCAAGAAGAGACTGGTGGGTTTGAACTGCTGTCCATGTGGTGAGCAGTGCAGTGCGTATCCTACAATGCCACCAGGACTTAGCATAGAACTTTTTATTAGCTATAGCAATGGTTCCAGATATAAAGTTAGGACAGATTTTTATCCCCACCCAAAATCAAAACAAAACCCATTGTGACCCTATGAAACAGAGAACTGTCCCATCATATTCCAAAAATGTTAAGTGCCCTTGAGTCGATTCCAACCAGTAGCGACCCTGTAGAGGGTTTCCAAGGAGCAGCAAGCACACGCTGTGGACAACGTTGTGAAGTATGAGTAGTCCAGAACACTTAATTGTGCTTATGAAGAATCTGTAACTGGACCAAGTGGCAGTTGTTTGAACAGAACAAGGGAACACTGAATGGTTTAAAATTGAGAAAGGTATATAACAAGGTTGTATTCTTTCACCATACTTATTCAACCTGTATGCTGAACAAATAATCCAAAAAGCTGGGTTATATGAAGCAAAACATGGCATCAGGATTGGAGGAAGACTCATTAACAACTTGCAATATGCAGATGATACAACCTTGCTTGCTGAAAGTGAAGAGGACTTAAAACATTTAACTGATGAAGATCAAAGGGCACAGCCTTGGATATGGATTATATCTCAATGTAAAGAAAAAAAAAAAAATCCTCACTATTGGACCAATAAACAGCATTCTTATCAACGGAGAAAAGATTGAAGTTGTCAAGGACTTCATTCTTCTTGGATCAACTATCAACACTCATGGAAACAGCAGTCAAGAAATCAAACGATGTATTGCATTGGGCAAATCTGCTGCACAAGACCTTTTTAAAGTGTTGAAGAGCAGAGATGTCAGCTTGAGGACCCCAGCCATGGTATTTTCAATAACCTCATATACATGTGAAAACTGGACAGTGAATAAGGAAGACCACAGAAGAATTAATGCTTTTGAGTTATGGTGTTAGAGGAGAATATTGAAAGTGGTGCCAAAAGAACCAATAGATCTGTTTTGGAAGGAGTGCAGCCAGAGTGCTCCTTGGAGGCCAGCATGGCCAAACTTTATCTCTCATACTTTGGACATATTGTCAGGAGGGACCAGTCGCTGGAGAAGGATATCATGTTTGGTAAGGTGGAGGGTCAGAGAAAAAGAGGAAGACCCCCAGCGAGATGGATTGGCAGAGTGGCAGCATCAATGGGCTCAAGCGTGGCAACAATTGTGAGGTTGGCCCAGGACTGGGCAGTGTTTCATTCTGTTGTGCATAGGGTCGCTATGAGTTGTTACCAACTCAATGGCACCTAACAACAACTAGTCGAGTTCTGATTATCAAGCCATCGAGGCTAGGTCAAATGGGTACTTCCTGATCATTCTTAAGTAATAGAAAGCCCAAATCGTCATATCTAGTGCAAAGTAAGTCCCACCCCAAGAAATGAAAGTATCCAATTCCAGGCAATTATCAAAGCTCTGGTAGCGTAGTGGTTACGAATCGGGCTGCGAACCTTAAGGTCAGTGGTTCGAAACTACCAGCCGCTCCGCGGGAGAAAGATGAGGCTTTCTACTCCCGTAAGGGTTTACACCCTCAGAAACCCTGTACAGGGTCGCTATGGGTCGGAACCGACTCGACGGCACTTAACAACAACAACAACAATCAAAACACTGAATCTGATTTATCAAGTAAAGGTCTGTCCTCTTTCAACTAGGACCTTTACAGGTAGGTAAGCAGAGTATGGAACATCATCTTCCTTCTCTATTTTCCCACTTTCAGCTTCCAGCCCTTCTCTCCTATGGTGCTATCTTTCTAGCTATGACTTTCTCAAGGGTCAAAGCAGGAGGAGGGGAGAAGAGCATGGGGAACAGGGAAGTTTTATTTGATTAGGATTGTCATAAAATGGCCCCACTCTCTGATCTGGCAGGTGTTTAAAGCTGGCTCTGTAACTCGTGGTCCTTTTTCATGAGTCTCTTCAGTGTCCTCACAGACATTCGACTGTGTTTCTGGTTGTGAACGATGCATTTTCCTCTGGTTAACTATTCTACCCTCACCATTGCACAGTTCATTCTCTCTCATGGGACCCCATCACACATCCAGGCTTAAGTAGGGTTTTAAAGAGTCCCAGACCTGCTCTCTCTGCCAAGTGACCACATGTGTTCCAGAGGAAGCCCTCATACATCCTTTACTCCACAGACTCTGAGAATGCTGCCTAACTTCTCAAGAGCATTCTTTCTTCTACTCCCACCTTGAATCGGCTGAATAATCCATCTCTGCCTTTTACATCTTCCAGTCAAAAGTTAGACAGCAGTTCACATAGCCCTTCTTCCCCACAACTGCACAAGACATGTAATAAGATCTCCCAGGAGCTCTTCTCAATAGACATGAAATGAGAGAAAAGTTCCCCTGCCACAAGGAAGAAGGGAAGATTCACTTCAAAGACATCCTCTATCTAATCTCTCTTCCCATTTCCAGTCCCATCACTTCAAAACTCCAGTATAAAGATGGTTTAGAAACTTCCCTTGAATTTTTGCAAATCCTACTGGGTGATTTTCTTACAACTCTGGCATCTGGTATGTATCACCTCAGGATCTCAGCTGAAACTTCCATCAATATATCCGTTATAAGTGTTCTCTGATATCTGAGGAAACAAGAACTCATGAAGAAATTGAGATTTGCTATAAAGAAACAAAGAGTCCTGGTGTGGCGCTGTGGGTTAATGCACCAGACTGCAAAGCAGTGTGAACTGCAAGGTTGGTGGTTCAAGCTCACCAGCTGCTCCTTGAAAACCCTATACAGGGTCGCTATGGGTCAGAACCAACTCAATGGCACTTAACAACAACAACATAAAGAAAACAGAAGGTTAGATCTTAACACATGGACTCGTGGTGTGGTGCTGTAAGATAAGCACTGGACTGATAACTACAAGGTCACCAGTCTAAACTCACCAGCTGCATCTCAGAAACCCTATACAGGGTTGCTATGAATCAGAACAGACTCAGTGGCTCTAACAATAAAAACAAGTTATGACTAAATTTTTCCCATGGGTATGATACAGGTAAACAAGTTGGTAACCTTCTGCAAATATCTCCTGCATAAAAATTTTTGTCCTACTTGGGTGAAGGGAAAGACAAAAATAAATCAATCAATCAAATGGAAAGGCACAAATGTGAGTCCCACTTCCCTGCAGCCCTTGAAAGATGTATTCAGCCGGATGTTGGTTATTGCTGGCTCTGTGCTTCCATCAAAGCAAAAAAGTAAAAGTATTCTCAGCCAAATCCAAATGATAGCCAAATCAGAAGCAACAGTGCAGAGAGACAATAGTTCAACTGGAATGAACTTGAAAGAAAATTCTGATTTACAAGATTGGCTGCTTGCTGGGCATTGCAGAAAATGCTGGATGACTGAACACAGACTATGTATGCCTAGGGGTCTAAATGTGTACCTAGCTGAGGAGTTAGGTGGTATTTTTTTTCAAGTGGATGAATGATTAGTATGGGGTTACGTTTATGTTCTATGTGAGGTCAATCCTCCTAATGTTTGATATGGTTCTATTTATGAAACCTCTGAACATATTTTGATGTTGATTCAAACCCTGTGTTAAACTAAGCCACTCAGCAATAGTTTATGAAAACTGGAAGAACTCATGAGCGTATGAGAGGATTAGTATATGCATGAAGGGGAATGCTCCAGCGTGGTTTCATAGCAGCAAAGGACTGTCACATGGAGGCTTACTCAGGCCCTACCAGTATGTTTAAAATTACCTCTGCTCAGTAAACTACTGTCTTTCTTTCCTCCCCTGGAACTTGATAAACCAACTGCCTTTGGTACCTCTGTTTCAGTTACTATGCTGTTGTTAAGTGCCGTCGAGTAGGTTCCAACCCACAGCAATCCTGTATAGGGTTTCTGAGGAGCAACTGGTGAGCTTGACCCACTGACCTTGTAGTGCAAACGGTTTTGTATTCTGGCTCATTAACCTAGTTACTATGGCTGATTGCAAATTACTTCAAAATTTGGGTGCTTAAAACAACTATATTGTTACTTGGATTCTGTGGGTAAGGATTTCCCCCGGGCCCCCTGTGGAAATGGCTTATATCTGCTCCACAACATTGGAGCCTCAGTAGAGCCACGCGATGGCCGGAGGCTGAGGTCGTCAAGAGGTGTCTTCACTCCTGTGTCTGGGGAGAGATGCCTGCTGCTGGTTGAGACAGAGCACCTCCATGTGGCCTCCTCACATGTTCTCTAAAATTCTCACAGCATGCAGCATCCGAATAGTTGAACTTGCATGGTGGCTTAAGGTTCCAATAGCAAATGTCCCAGAAGGCAAAGCTGAATCAGCATCATCCTTCTGACCTGCCTCTGCCCACATACAGCATTGTTTCTGTTGGATTCTACTGATTACAAAAGAGTTGCAAGCCAAGTGCAATTCAAGGTGTACAGAAGTACAGAACCCATCTCTTAATAGAAGTTTCTAAGAGTTTTCAGTCAAGTATGAAAAAGTCATCAAGTTTTTTCTGTTGTTTTTTTCCCCATCATGACTTTAAAAAATACAGTAATTTACTAAGTTTACATGTTTTAAAATCCCTCTCCATTTTGAATTTTCAGATAAGGTAAGGCTTTTCGGAGTTTCTGCATTTTGCTTCCTCCCATTCCAGGAACACACACATGCACCCATGCTTGCAGACTCACACAGCACATATATGGAGTTAATGAAATGTGCTTTCTGTTGTGTTTAAGATTCAGGAAAACTGTCATTACCAAATGTATTTCAGCTACAGGAGGAAGGCCATCTTATACACCCTCAATATAAATTAAGCACTTTCTTTTTTTTCATCTTTCAGAAAAACTTGCCAATCTTCCTATCAACTCATATACTTCAACAGAGTCAATGAAAAACAAAACAAAAAGTCATTGATTTCCACACTAGCTATTATTTCATGGCATGCAATTATGTAAGCAAGGTGCTTTATAGAACATTCCTTATAAAAATAATATTATTTTCTTCAGAAATCCATTGCTAGAATGGGCTGAAGAGTAACAAGGATTGTGAGGTTGGCTCAGGACCAGGCAGTGTGTGTTCTATTGTGCACAAGGTCGCTAGGAGTTAGAACCGACTCAACAGTACTTAACAACTGGCTTGTTGATACGTTCTCTCAGGAATAAGCAAATGTATTCCTGAGAGAACGTATCTGCAGCCACCTATTGATCACAGAGACATGTTCAAATATGTGTTGTTGGGAATAAACTTGTGTGTGCATGTATGAAAAAAAACCATATAGCTAAGAGTCCTAGTGTGGGGCTGTGGGTTGATGCGCAGGTATGCAAGGTTGGATTGAACTGCAAGGTCAGTGATTCAAGATCATCAGTTGCTCTTTGGAAACACTATACAGTATTGCTATGAGTTGGAACTGACTCCACAGCACTTAACAACAATAAAGTAGTTAAATGAACTATGACTGTTTTTGCTTTAATCTTCAAAGTTGGTTGGAAGCACCACATTGCTCAGAATCTCTAAAGCACTCTTTAGAGATTGGCTCAGCAAACAGCCAATTTTGTAAATCAGAATTTTCTTTCAAGTTCATTCCAGTTGAATCATTGTCTGTCTGCACTGTTGCCCCTGATTCGACTTTGGATTTGGTTGTGAATACTTTTACTTTTTTGCTTTGATGGGACCCCACATTTTCCTCTGACCCTTTTTTGCTTGGTTCGAAAAGGATTTATTTTAGCATCTCTTAGATATACTGGATGCATACAAATCACTCCTTTTTTTTTTTTTTTTTTTGGCTTCTTGGAGTATTATTTGCTACTCCTTGGTCATCCCAGACCTTGACCACTCTAACGCTTTATCTTTTTAACAAAGGGAGGAACCCAACAATTTGGAGGGTAGTTAACCTGCTCTCAAATCCAAGGAAAAACTCTGTACTCTTTATTTGGTAAATTTAACAAACAATTCTGTGGCTGTTTTTTTTCCAGAGTATGCAAGGGCAACCCAGGTACTATGTTCCTGATTACCTAGGATTAGCAATGATAACAACATTGAAGGTGAAAGGAAAGATCACCAAAATGCCCCAGAGTTATCTAGATGGATTTGAAGTGACTTTCCCTGGGGAATGAATCCCTGTCATAGGGAAGTTTACAAGTTATAGGACTAGTTTAGAATGAGCTGATATAGTAGAATGTGAATGTCATAACAGAGATTCAGAATGCTTTAGGGATTAAAAGGCTAAAAGGACACACAGGTTAGTGGAATCATGAAAAGCCTCATAAAAGAAGTAGCTAACCACAGAATTTACAGCCAACTGTTGAGAATTCCACCCTTAACTATAAATAAGCATTCAAGTGTCATTAGACATTTCAGGAAGGCAGCAATGTGGAAGGAAGAAACCAAACCATACAATATGAAAACAAGGAGAAAAAAAATTTGAAAATCAGAAGGGAGATAAGACACAAGGAAGAAATAAAATGTAACAACAAACAAAAGGAATAGTTTTAGTGGAATAAGAAATGGTACATCCTTAAAAAGAAGCTCTGGTAGCATAGTGGTTATGAGTCAGGCTGCTAATCTCACAGTCAGCAGTTTGAAACTACCAGCTGTTCCACGGGAGAAAGATGAGGCTTTCTGCTCCCATAAAGATTTACAGCCTCAGAAACCCCGTACAGGGTCGCTATGAGTCAGAACTGACTCCACGGCACACAACAACAACAACAATACATCCTTAAAAAGAATTAACCCAAACCAAACCCACTGCCATCAAGTCAATTTCAACACAGGAAGTTGTCATTGGTGGTGGTGGTGCCATTTAGTCAGTTCTGACTCATAGCGACCCTGTACAGGGTGTCCAAGGAGTGGCTGGTGGGTTTGAACTGCTGACCTTGTGGTTCGCAGTCCAGTGCTGACCCTACAGCACCACACCACAAGGGTTTCCATGAGTGAAAACAGACAATCCAAAAACAAAATAAAACTCTTCAAAATTAAAAATAGAATCTTTTGAAAATTTTTAACTTTAAAGGCTTCCCAGATACTAGAAAAAAGAAAGAGCAAGGGAGTAGGACAAGGATAAAAAATGCAAAAGATAAGAAAATGAGAATATCAACCATGATTATCAAACATTTGCTACTTCTCAGTTTCAGGAAGGGAAAACAAAAGGGAAATGGTCATCATCTAAGAAAACATTTCAAATCATCTGCAAACTGAATCAACTCCACAGCACTTAACAACAACTGCATCCTAAACAACCTTGCCACTGAGTCAATCTGACTCCACGTGACCCTATAGGATGGAGCAGAACTATCCCATAGGGTCTCCAAGGCTATGATCTTTGAAAGCTGACGGCCACATTTTTCTTCCAAAGAGCAACTGGTGGGACTTGCTAAGTGACCTTCACAATTAATTTTAAAAGTCTCATTCCCAGGACACAATTACTGACTGTTGTAGATAAAGCGAATATCTATTAAGAATTCAGAAATGAGAATAAAAGGTCAGATAAAAATGAATAGAAATAAGAAAGACTTTGAACTTCTCAATAATGAACCTGGATGATAGAAGGATTTTTGAAAGAAAAAAGATGTTCAATCTAGAATTTCAACCTAACATTGCATACTTGGTTAAGCTTTAGAGTAGGCTATCAGTATTTTCAGACACATAAAGGTTAAACAAATTCACTTCTCTTCTTAGAAAAATAAATTGTACTCCATCAAAATGAGCAAATGAAGAATCAAGAAAAAGAAAAATCATGGATCTCAAAAACCAGAGTATTTGATTTAGGAATGAGTCCAAAAATAGTCCAAAAATGGCAACCAATTTAGAGGGCGACCAGCCCAGAGTGAGCACCAGAGGGCTCCTTGAGGAAAGTTCATGGAAAAATGAACAATGTTAATAGACTATGTGACATGTCTGACATCTTGAAAACTACTGAAAGGAGTTTAGGGAAAACAACAAATACAAGAATTATAAAACAAAGAAACTAAATCACAATAAGCTACTTGTATGGGTCAGAGAAAAAGAGGAAGACCCCCAACAAGATGGATTGGCCAGGTGGCATCATTGATGGACTCAAGTGCAGCAGCGGTAGTGAGGTTGGCCCAGGATCGGACATTGTTTCGTTCTGCTGTGCATGTCACTATGAATCGGTTCCTACTCGATGGCACCTGACAACAACAACAATAGTGAGCAAGGTTTGTATAGTATAATAATATTATCACTGTTATTGTTGTATAGGGTTTCTGAGGCTTTTTAAATCTTGGCAGAAGCAGAAAGCCTCATCTTTTTCCCGTGAAGCATCTGGTGGACTCAAAGTGCCTACTGTGTGATTTGCAGTCCAGTGCTTACCTTGTGGAGCTACCATACTCCCCCATTATCACTATTATTGTATAATTTGTTGTTGCTGTTGTTAGGTACCATCAAGTCAGTACTGACTCATAGCGACCCTATGCACAACAGAACGAAACACTGCCTGGTCTTGGGCCTACCTCACAATCGTTGCTATGTTTGAGCCCATTGATGCTGCCACTGTGCCAATCCACCTCATTGGGGGTCTTCCTCTTTTTCTCTGACCCTCCACATTACTAAATATGATATCCTTGTCCCATGACTGGTCCCTCCTGACAATATGTCCAAGTATAAAAGATGAAGTCTGGCTATGCTAGCTTCCAAGGAGCACTCTGGCTGCACTTCTTCCAACACAGATCTGTTTGTTCTTTTGGCAGCCCATGGCACTTTTAATATTGTCCTCCAACATCATAACTCAAATGCATCAATTCTTCTACAGTCTTTCTTATTCACTATCCAACTTTCACGTGCATCTGAGGTTTTAGAGAATACCATAGTTTGCACCAGGTGGACCTTAGTCCTCAAACTGACATCTTTGCTCATCAACATTTTAAAGAGGTCTTCTGCAGCAGATTTGCCCAATGCAATGCGTCATTTCATTTCTTGACTGCTGCTTCCATGAGTGTTGATGGTTGATCCAAGCAAAATTAAGTCATTGACGACTTCAATCTTTTCTCCATTTATATGCAGGTTATTTATTGGTCCAGTGGTGAGGATTTTTAATAGTATATACCAGCCACTCTTCAGAAACTCTATAGAGGGTCATTATAAGTCGTAACCAACTCGACAGCACTTAACAACAATTATATAATAATGGTGGTGGCGGCTATGTGCCCTGGAGTAGGTTCTGATTCATAGTGACCCTGTATAGGGTTTACTGAGGCTATAAATCTTTATAGGAGCAGAAAGCCTCATCTTTCTTCTACAGAGCAGCTGGTAGTTTCGAACTGGCTGACCTTGTGTTTAGAAGCCCGTCTCATAACTACTACACTAACAGAGCTCCTTTATATAATAATTGTGTTGTTGTTAAGTGCCATCGAGTCGATTCCGACCCATAGTGACCCTGTATAGGGTTTCCAAGGAACAGCTGGTGAGCTTGAACCGCCGGTCTTTCAGTTCAAATGGCTTTGCAGTCTGGCGCATTAACCCACAGCACCACACCAGGACTCCTATATGATAATAGTGATATATAATTATATAATTGTACTATGATGATGGACTCTTGTTGCCTACATAATAATCATTCCTTCTCTTTCCCATCTCACTCCACCAAATTTTGTTGCAATATCTACCAGTTACTACAAGAGTTAAATCCATTTTTTTAGACAACCCAAAAAGCCATAGTTATTTTATTTATGATCACTGAGTCGTGGTGTGGCTCTGTAGGATAAGCACTGAGTCATATGGTCGGTTTGAACCTCAAGCTGCTCCTCAGAAACCCTATGCAGGGTCACTAGGTGTCAGCATCAACTCGACAGCACATAACAACTGCATCCTAAACAACCTTGCCACTGAGTCGATCTGACTCCACATGACCCTATAGGATGGAGTAGAACTATCCCATAGGGTTTCCAAGGCTATGATCTTTGAAAGCTGACTGCCACATTTTTCTTCCAAAGAGCAACTGGTGGGCTTGAACTGCCAACCTTTGGATTAGGAGTCAAGTACTTAACCAATATGCTGCTGGGCTCATTTGATTAGTCCTTGTGTGGTGCTGTAGGATAAGCACAAGAGTGGTAACTGCAAGGTTAGCAGTTCAAACCCACCAGCCAGTCCTTGGAAACTCTATACAGGGTCACTATGAATTGAAAAGACTCTAAAACACTTCACAACAATCATGAGAATGCCATTCCCTTTACTTGCCATTCTTTTAGGAGAGGCATATTACCCTAATCTGTTGGAGGGATTTCCAGAGAGAAACACAAAAGTCAATCTCCTTTTTTTCTTCTGGATGCTGTCATAATGTAGAAAAGGTAAAGAAATTTGCTGCCACCATCTAGCAATCATGAGGGCAATACACTTGAAGACAAACTCAACACCCTAAAGATAGGAAAGTAGAAAGCTCAAAAGTACTTGGGTCTTGATGATGCCATTGAATTATCCAATCCTGGAGAGACACTATCTTCAGACGTAATGTTAAATGAAAATAATGCATTTCCTTATGAAGCTAGTAAAGTTTTCTATAATCTTCACTTGCTTTTTTTGGTGGGTGGGTAATTTTTGTTTTGTTTTCCTTTGCAGGGGAAAGGGAAAGTAACCAGGTGATTTAAAAAAAAAACAACAATGCCATGATTCAATTCCAATACATGGAGAACCCATGTATTAGAGAGCAGAACTGAACCCATAGAGTTTTCTTGGTTCCGATTTTAAGGAAGCAGGTCGCAAGGCCTTTTCTTTCACAGAGCCAATGGGTGGGTTCATAGCAGCCAATTGCAAATAAGCTGAACTACCCACGGGCTTTCTAGACAAGTAGCAGTGTTGTTGTTACGTGCCATCCAATGGGTTCTGACTCATAGCAAGCCTGTATGCTGTTTCTGAGGAGCGGCTGATAGGTTTGAACCACAAACCTTGTGGTTAGCAGTCCTGTGCTTATACTACAGCACCACACCAGGACTCCAAGTACTGAGAGTGCTAAATTTTCATCTGTCATAAATGAACTGAAGTATATAATGTAATGGATTCCTGGTGTGGTGCTGTGGGTTTATGCACTGGACTGCAAAATCAGTCTGAACTACAATGTCAGTGGTTCAAGCTCACCAGTCACGCCTTGGAAACCCTATACAGGGTTGCTGTGGGTCAGACCAACTCAATGGTACTTAACAACAATGTTGTAATATCTGAAATTGTTAAATGAAAGTATCACCATATAAATTCTACATTAAAAACATAAAGGTAAATACTCAAAGTCACAGATAAAATAATGGAGAGTGGGTGCATCTAGGGAGCAGGACTCAGAAGAGTTGCAGAGGGACGAAAAGGGGAGTCTGGTAATACTATTAGATTATTTTTAACTATGTGAGTGATTACTTTGATTAATAATATAAAATAATTACAATAAGCAAACAAAAACAAAGAAAGTTGAATAATCTTCATAAGTCACTGAAAGAAAGGTTGAGTTCCCCAAGTAGCTATCAAAATAAACAAAGCAGTTAGGCTTCCAAAGGAGCTTGGTTGGCACAGTGATTAAAGCCCATGGCTGATAACTGAAAGGATGGCAGAACTGCTACCAGACGCTCTATGGGAGGAACATGTGACAGTAGGCTTCCATCAATATTTACAGTCTTGGACTTCCTCTGGGACAGTTCTATCCTATACGACAGGATCACTTGGAGTTGGAATGGATTTGACAAAATGGGTAATGGTAGGCTTCCAGAAGCTGATGCTCTCATCATACACATACCAAAGACAAACTAAGTAATAGCACGGATCTTTTAAATTACATAATGCAAACCTAAAATAGTTTTAGACAAGATGGGAACACGGTGATATATACATACATATATGTATAGTGACATAATGAGGTTGAAGTCCCATAACTCCCCACTATTCCTTCCTTCAAGTTATTTGTTAACAATTAAAAAAAAAATTAATAAAACTATTTTACAACTCTAATTTCTCAAAAATCAAGATATATTGTTTTATTCCCAAAGACATAAGTATTTTTTAAGTCCTCCTCCATGAATAAAAGATCTATACAACATGATTTTACAACTGTCAACAGTAAAGTCAGGTAAAGGAAGCTGATTATTAATAGTCAAAGAAAATGAAAATATAAGATCCAGTCATTCTCTTGGAGGGAAAAAGAATATGTCATCTGTCAATATAATGATTAGAATTGATTTATCTCTATGTTTTGTATTGAGAAATAACTAACCCACTGCCATCTAGTGAATTCCACCTTATGGCAACCCTACAGGGTCTCTATGAGTTGGAACCAACTCAACAGCACTTAATAGCAACAACATAGGACCGAGTGACACTGTTGGATAAGCACTGGACTGCTAACCACAAGATTAACAGTTCAAACCCACTAGCTGTTCCTCGGAAACTCTATACAGAGTCACGATGAGTCATTGCACCTTAGTGCAAAGAAAACAAAAGTCCTCACCACTGGACCAATGAATAATATCAAGTAAACAGAAAAAGGTTGAAGTTGTCAAAGGCTTTGTTTTGATGAGATCAACCATCAACACTCATGGAAGCAACAGACAAAAAATCAAAGAACACATTGCATTTGGAAAATCTGCTGCACAAGACCTCTTTAAAGTTTGAGGCCTAAGGTATGCACTTATCACAGAACCACAAAAGGGAAAAAACAAAAAGCAAAAAAACTCAGTCATAACTCAACTCTGAGTCATAATCTTTCCAAGAATGTAAATCTTTACGGAAGCAGACAGCCTCGTCTCTCTCCCAAAGAACCACAGACCTTTCCATTAGTTGTTGTTGTTGTTATGTGCCGTGGAGTCGGAACCGACTCATAGCGACCCTGTACAGGGTTTCCGAGGGTGTAAATCTTTACGGGAGTAGAAAGCCTCATCTTTCTCCCGCGGAGCAGCTGGTAGTTTCGAACTGCTGACCTTGAGGTTCACAGCCCGAGTCGTTAGTAGTCCAACATTTACCCAACAGCACCACTAGGACTCCTTATATATCATTATTGTTGTTAAGTGCTGTCGAGTCAATTCTGACCCATTGCGACCCTGTACAGGGTTTCCGAGGAGCAGCTGGTGAGCTTGAACCGCCGACCTTGCAGTTCAAACGGCTTTGCAGTCTGGCGCATTAACCCACAGCGCCTGTTGTTGTTATGTGCTATGGAGTCAGTCCCAACTCATAGCAACCCTGTACAGAGTTTCCGAGGCTGTAAATCTTTACAAGAGCAGAAAGCCTCATCTTTCTCCCATGGAACATGCTGGTAGTTTCGAACTTCTGACCTTGAGGTTCGCAGCCCGATTCATAACCATTATGCTACCAGAGCTCCTTACCCACAGTGCCTGTTGTTGTTAAGTGCCGTCGAGTCGAGTCCGACCCACAGCGACCCTGTACAGGGTTTCCGAGGCTGTAAATCTTTACAGGAGCAGAAAGCCTCATCTTTCTCCCACAGAGCAGCTAATAACGATTTTTTTTTTTTAAGGTTTTTATTGTGGATTGAGTGAAAGTTTACAGGGCACATCATCAGTTTCACATTCAACCATTCATATAACTTGTTTCATTACATTGATTATAATCCCCTCCATATATCACCAGTTAACAGTGTTTCTCTCTATCCTCTTCAGCTTTTTTTGGGGGGGTGGGGGTGGGGGAGACTTGCCTTTTTGGAATTTACTATCTCAGCTTTTAAGGATGGTTTTTACATTTATCTGTGGATATCCGATTTTTTTATAGTTAACTGTTTCACGCTTATTTCAACTATAAATACGTTTCATGCGTGGGCAGGTTGTGTGCTCTGTTCAGTTTTACATACTTAGAATAATGCTTAGCACATTGTATGTGACACATCAACCACCAGTGTAAAAAATTAAGAAATATGATTATTTTTACATACTTCTGCAGACTGAAATTGATCAAACATATTATCAAGATGCATTGATTATTACTGGTGATTGGAATGTAAAAGTTGAAAACAAAAAGAAGGATCAATAGTTGGAAAATATGGTCTTGGTGATACAGCTGACACCAAAGATTGCATGAGAGAATCTTGCAAGATCCATGACTTATTCATTGCAAATACCCTTTTTCAACAACAATAAACAGCAACTCTACATATGAACCATACCAGATGGAATACACAGGAATCAAATAGACTACATCTGTGGGAAGAGATGATGGAGAAGCTCAATATCATCAGTCAGAACAAAGCCAGGGACCAACTGAAGAACAGACCATCAATTGCTCATATGCTTCAACTTGAAGCTGAAGAAAATTAAAGCAACTCCAGGAAAGTCAAAATAAACCTTGAGAGTCTCCCACCTAGATTTAAAGACTGTCTCAAGATTAGTTTGATGCACTGAACACTAATGACAGAAAACCAGAGGTGTTGTAGGATGACATCAAGAACATCATACATGAAGAAAGGAAAAAGCCATTAAAGATAGGAAAGAGAGAAAAGATCAAAGTGGATGTCAGACTAGACTTAAGCATGCTCTTGTACATAGAGTAGCTAAAGTAAATGGAAGAAAAAATGAAGTAAAAGAACTGAACAGAACATGTGAACATTAGTCTCCACGTCTGTGAGAGCAGAAGCACTAGAGGATGCCCAGCTATCCTGAATAACTGCTTTAAAAGGGATCACATTAGAAGGTCCTAAATGGAATGGGAAAAAATGTGAAGCAAAACTCAAAATTATTTTTTAATTACAATGCTGAAAGATTCTATGTGCAAAATATTGAATGATGCAGAAAGCATCTAAGGAAGACTGAAGGAATACACAGAGCCACTGTACCAAACAATCAACATTTACTCGAAATCAAAGATGAAAAGACAAGGAGAGGCGGGGACACTGGATGGATGGAAACGAAGATGCTGAGAGTGCTGAGACATCATTGGGATTGCAGCCATGCAACAATGTGGGCATGAATTATTGAGCGGGAACCTGATTTGCACTGTAAATGTTCACCTATAACTTAATCATATGTTTTTTTAAATAAGCCTATGATTCTTTTTCAAGAGGCCTTAATTGTCAGCCATTATTGATTGTTTCTACCATTTGGCCCTCACTCACCTCTCATGTCCCCAGCTCCATGCTAAACTTCAGGAAGACAGTAAAACCTCAGATATCTTGAAGTTCTAGCCAAATTCAGACTGCAGATCCATCTTGCACAGTAATTTTTCAATTTTCATATTGTTATTGCCAATTTAAAAATTGGGAGATTTCTCCTAAAATTTTGCATTCCACAGCCTCCAGTACCAAGAGACAAGAATTAGATGGTGCCCAGCTACCACTACTGAATGTTTCTATCAGGATCACAGCAGTTCTTGGACAGAGTGGAAGAAAAATGTAGAACAAAATTCAAAATCATAAAGAAGGCCAGAATTACTGATCTGAGAAAGACTATTAGAAAACCTGAGACTCTGGCCCTTAGACATCCTTCAAGTCTCGAACTGAACCCCCGGGGATCACCTTTCAGCCAAACAATAGACAGGGCTATAACATGAACAATAACATCCATAAGGAAAATACTTCTTAGAACAATTGACCAAAAGAGCAGCACATGCCCAAAAGCAAATCTCAGAAGACAGAAGGTGCAGGAAACAAGGACGAATGGAAATGGGGAACCCAGGGAGGAAATGAGTAAAGTATTGTTATATTGAAGGAATTATACTACTATCATGAAATGAAATGTGTGTTAATTGTTAACTAGAAAACTTATTTACCATAAATGTCA
>NW_006408617.1:11195933-11196702 GCF_000296735.1 Chrysochloris asiatica
AAAAAAAAAAAAAAAGAAAGAAATCATCACTAGGCCTCTGTGCCTGAAACTGGGAAAGGTAAAATATGAAGAGGGGTCTGTGCAAGTCACAGCCTTTCCTTTGATGGACCCCCTGGTGACCCACACTGAGGCAACACATGACTGTGGGGTTTCCATTGTTGAGTAAATGTGATCTTCCTTACACAAGAGGATTGCCGGTTTGATCAATTGAAAGAACCTCGTGGACAGCCAGGGAACAGCATAAAGGGTACAAAAGTGAGTAATAAATATGCCAGTGCATTAGTACAATTAAGCACACAAAAAAGCACGGAAGTAAAATGGAGCATCAGGGGTTTACAAAAACAATTGATGTGTTCTGTTTTAGAGATGGATTTATAGCTAATTAAGTGTCCAGAACCATTCTAACTCCTGAACATAGCAAAACTTGAAGTGAAAGAATGATTGATTTTAATGGGAAACTCCTATATTGTAAAAGAAGAGAGGATGGGAGGACAGAAAAAGGCAATGATTTAGAAGTATTATTTACAGGAATCAGGGTTTTATAAAGGATTGGATTTTGCTGCTGTTGCTATTCTTATTGCTGTTGTTTATTCTGTTTTTAAGCATCTTGTAGTAAGGTAATAGTTTATCTATTATGGAAGCATAGTTAAATCCCAAGATTTACAAAAACATTTCGAAGTTGCTGGCAATGGGATCCAAGAGAAGGTATAAATCAACTCTCATTATACAGAGATTATCAATCACATTATCATTGTTGTTTTTAGGTGCC
>NW_006408617.1:11207960-11208948 GCF_000296735.1 Chrysochloris asiatica
GTGGGACACTACCCAGACAAGCAGTGACACCAGAGATGGAGGCAGAGAAGATGATGTAGAGAGATGGAGCAGCTGGGGACTCTAGACCCAGAGAGGGAGAGGGGCTGTGTGCTGATGACCAGGGGGCAGGCTTGCAGGATATACCCTTTAGTTGATTAATGATGCATGGAGGGGATTGTAACCATGGCAATGAAACGATATATGATAGGATGAATATAAAGCTAATGTTCTCCCTTGTAAATTATCACATAATCCACAATAAAACATTTTTTTAAAAAAAAGAACAGATATTAATTATGTTTGAAAACATAAATAATTTCTGTTCAAATTACTCTATGTCCTGAAGTAATTTCTGCCAACAGCCACTTTGTATCCACTTTGCTAGACTTAAACATGATCAAACCAAGAGTGTATATACCTCTCATGAATATAAGCCTACATTTTTTTAAATGTTAGAGGGCAAAGATGTCACGTTGAGGACTTGACTTAGTTCAGGTACACATTGGGTATACCTGAACTAAGTCATGGTATTTTCAATTGTCTCAGATGCAAGTTGCAAAAAGAATAAGGAAGATCGTAGAAGTGATGCATTTGAACTGTGGTGTTAACAAAAAAGACTGAAAGTACCGCGGGCTGCCAGAAAAAACAAACAAATCTGTGCTGTAAGAAGCACAACCAGAATCCTCCTTAGAATTGAGGATAGCAAAACTCTGTCTCTCGTACTTTGGACATATTGTCAGGAAGGACCAGTCCCTGAAGAAGGACATCATGCTTGGTAAAGTGAAGGGTCAGCAGAAAAGAGGAAGACCTCCAATGAGATGGATTGACACAATGGGTTCAAACATAATATCAATCGTAAGGATGGCACAGAACTGGGCAGTGTTTCATTCTGTTGTGCACAGGACTGCTATGAGTCCGAACCAACTCAACAGCACCTACCAACAACATTTTAAATAAGGTCTAAGTACAGGACTCCTGGTGTGGTGCT
>NW_006408617.1:11210064-11211816 GCF_000296735.1 Chrysochloris asiatica
GGAACCGACTCCACGGTACTTAACAACAACAACAATATATTCAAGAACCGATGGTATTGAAGGAAGAAGTCCAAGCTGCACTGAAGACATTGGTGAAAAACAAGGCGCTAGTAATTGATGGAATAAAGATTGAAATAGCAAAGATTGATAGCTGGAAAATATGGCCTTGGTGATAAAAACAATTTTGGAAATTGCATTATAGAATTTTGTAAGACCAATGACATATTCATTGTAAATACCTTCTTTCAACAACACGTCACTACACGTGTGGACTTCACCAGCTTGAATACACAAGAATCAAATTGATTACAACTGTCAGAGGAGACAATGGGCTCAATATCATCAGCCCAAACTGTTCCACAGGAGCAGACTGTGGAACAAACCATCAATCGCTCATATATAAGTTCAAGCTGAGGCTAAAGAAAATTAAAATAAGCCCATGGGAGACAGAATACGTCCTTGAATATATGCCACCTGAATTTAGAGAACATCTCAAAAATAGATTTGATGCATTAGACACCAATGACCGAAGATCAGAAAAGTTGTGGGATGATCATCATACATGAAGAGAGCAAAAAAACCCAGAAAAGACCACAGTGGATGTTGCTGTGAAGTATAGAGAAACTAAAGTATTTGGAAGACATACAACAAAAGATACATAAATTAGTGTACAGAATTGAGAACCTGGAAGTAAATTGATCCACACCCAGTCATCTGATCTTTGGCATAGGGCCAAAACAAATTAAATGAGAAAGAGATAGTTTCTTCCAACAAATGGTGCTGGCAAAACTGGAAATTGATTTGCATAAGAATGAAACAAGACCCATATTTCAGACCATATACAAAAACAAACTCAGACTTTTGGCAAGATGGCAGATTAGAAAGATGCACTACATGGACAACAAAGAAATAGAGAGCAAATGAAACAAGCACAGGTGAAAATTCAAGAACCCTGAACTTCAGAAATGAATAGAGTACTTGCTGGGAGGAAAAGCTGAGCAGCGATGGTGAGAGAGGGAAACTGACTAGTGAAAGACTGGCCAGATGAGGCATGACCATATTGCAAGCAGCTTTGGCAACAGAAGGCAGCTTGGCAAGGCAGATACACACAGTTGAAGGGAAAGGTGTGATTCCTTCTTTTTCATCACGTTCCCCTGGTGACCAGAGGTATGGCCAGCTCCCACCTTCTTCCAACCCCAGTTCAGACCCTGTTCTCCAGGAGTTTAGAGCCACGTGGTTGGAAGCCACAGCAGTGTGAGGCAGGGCTGGCTTTGCTGCTTGGTGCCTGGCTTCAGGCAGGCTCAAATCCAGACCTATAGAGCCACCAGACCAGCATTTAACCAGCCACCCTGATCCCAGGTGCCCTGTGGCCCTAACAGACACTGAAACTGGCTCCATCAAGGGCCTCCACAAACTAAATCCAGATTTAGTGCCCTGAACATAGAAAACACTTAGGCCAATGGTTCACACCCACCAGATGCTCCTTGGAAACCCTATACAGGGTCGCTATGAGTCAGAACAGCCTCCATGGTGCTTAACAACAACAATGCAAAAAAATAAAAAGTGAATCTCAACTACTACCTTGCACTATATACAAAAATTAAAATGTGTCATAGATTTAAATGTAAATGGAAATTATAAAGCTTTCAGAAAAAAAAATTGTAAGAAAAGTTTTGTGACCAGGGGTTAAGCAATAACTGAGAAATATTTGGGAATGGTGGTTATGTGCCGTGGAGTCAGTTCCGACTCATA
>NW_006408617.1:11212276-11215996 GCF_000296735.1 Chrysochloris asiatica
AAGTATATTGAGAGACCAAGTCTTGCCATCCTGGCTTCTAAGAGTAAACACAGATTTGTTTATTCTTCTGGCAGTCCATGGTATTTTCAATATTCTTCTCCAACACCACATCTAAAATGCATCAATTCTTCTACAGTCTTCCTTATTATTGTCCATCTCCAGCAAATGTAACTAAGTCTTATTCTGTATTACTCCTGAAAAAAGAATAGGATTCCCTGGGGAGTAGTTACAAGAAAGGAGCCCTCAAATTACTACAAAGGAAAGTGTACCAAAAATTCTAGTTGGGAATAAATAAAATGACCTGCTTAAACAAGCAGTGAGTTTATCATTGGAAATCACTGAAAATGTTCAAGCAGATGTTAAATAACCATTTATCAAGGTTATTGTCAAAAGGATTACTTCACTGAGTAGGAGGCTGATCTATTTAACCTCTAAGGTCTCTTCAAACTCCACCTCCTGTATTCAGGATTATAAATGATGTCATAAATCACCCTCACCCAGAGTGGATCTCCAACTCCCTACAACTCATTACGTTGTACATTATAGACAGAGTGCTAACAAAATCTCCCTAGTTTCCTCCTAGCACTGACTGTCCTAAAACAGTCTTCAAGGCTGTTTTAGTGATTACCAACTAGTGAGAGAGAAGAATCTGCAGAACAGCATGTGGAAATTCTTGTGCAGAGAATGGATTAATCACTAACAGTGAATATGCATGAGGACATTTTTTGTCTCTACTTTACTTGCCTTAAGGAGTACCATGTCAATTCAAAAATGGGCTAATATGAGGCCTGAGACCTATCTTGACTTTGCTGATCTGGCCTTTGCTCTAGTATAGACAAGGAAATTGTTAAGTTCATGTTTTAAAAATGACCAATAGGCAAAAAGAAATATCCTTACTCTTTGCTGACCTTTTTAATTCTTTAAACCTCACTCTTTATGTCCTTAGTTTTTTAGTCTTTCATTTTTTCAATTTAAAGTAGTTAACACTATACTTAAAAAAGAATTAGCTATAAATTAAAAGCAAGAGTGACTAGTTAAGGTCAGAGTGGGCAGAATCAGGGCAAGCAGAAGGCTTGGTAGAAGTCAAGTCATCATGGATTAGGACAAGAGCCCTTCTATGGAGATTAATTTTATCTGGCGATACATTAGCAATCAATATTGGAATATTTATTTAAAGTTGTTGTTGGTAAGTGCCATTGAATCAGTTCCAACCCATAGCAACCCTGTATAGGGTTTCCAAGGAGTGGCTGGTGAGCTTGAACTGCCGACCTTGCAGTTCAAGCTGGCATTGCAGTCCATTACATTAATCCACAGCACCACACCAGGACTCCTTATTTGAAGCTGGAAGAGCAATATTTAAGCAGTAAGACAGTTAGAAAGGACTTCAATCAGTGGCACTCCAATAATCAATTCTAAGAGAGGCAAGTTGCACTGCTCAAGTCTAAAACTAGAATGAAGGCTTACTCCATTAGCACCCATTGGCTACCTTGTTGGTTCCAGCCCCTTAGTGGAGCTCTAGTTCCAAATTATTTACATCCTCTGCTATGTTACGATCTCAGGGCCATTATGAAGATAGTGGTGGTGGTTGTGTGCCATAGAATTGGTTCCAATTCATAGCATCCCTGGGTTTGCTTTGTATAGGGTTTCTGAGGCTGTAAGTCTTTAAGGAAGCAGAATGCCTCATATTTCTCCCTTGGAGCATCAGGTAGACCTGTAAGCCAGCCAGCTCAAACTACTGACATTGTGGTTAGCAGCCCAGCTCATAATCCACTACAATGCCAGGGCTCCTTATTATGAAGGTACAGAATGGCATACTGCATTGGGCAAATTTGCTGCAATAGACCTCTTTAAAATGTTAAAAACCAAAATGTCACTTTGATGACTAAGGTGCACATAACCCAATATTGTCTATGAGTTCTGTGTGACCATTGCAATGAATTCTCGAACCCAGATGTGAAGCAAGCAAAGTGCTGTGAGAGGAGTTGCTGGTATCAAATAGGATCAAAAAGGCTGCAGGGTGGAGGCATGTCTGACCTTCATATCATAGGAATTGACCTTGATCTGATATTGAGTTTGGTTCTCCTTCCCCCTGGTGAAGCCAGAGGAAGTCAGATATGGTCTCTGTGCCTTTTTGCATTTAGTGTCAGAAGTGGAATTCACTGCATTGACTCCACACTCATAGGAGAATGAGGCTTTGAAAAAGAACAAAGAGGACTGGGAAGTAAAAATTTTGATTTTCAGATGGTTATTTTGAGTTTCAGATTGAACCGCAAGGCCAATGGTTCAAATTCACCAGCTGCTCCTCATAAACCCTACACAGGGTCACTATGAGTCAGAACCACCTTGACGCAACTTAACAACAACAACAATTTTGGGTTTGTTACCTGTAGTGGCTGAAAGGAAGTGTGGTAGCTTTGTAGGATAAGCATTGGACTTCAAACCACAAGGTTGGTAGTTTGAGTCCACCAGTTGCTCCACAGAAGAAAGATGAGGCTTTCTGCTCCCTCAAAGATTTATTGGTGTGTGGTAGATACAGCAGAATTAGTTTAATCTCTGTTCTTCTGGGAGGCAACATAAAATGATACACAGAAATATATCTACAGAAGACCTAACCTAGTTGTTAAGTGCCATCCAGTTGGTTCCTATGCATAGTGACCCTGTATAGGGTTTCTACGGAGCTGCTGGGTTTGAACTGCCAACCTTGTGGTCCAGTGCTTATTATGGGCATATTGGTCACTTGATAAATTCTTGTTGAATCTGAAACCTGGTGAGCCTAGTTAACAGTAAGTAGTACAGTTTTGACTGGAAGAAGTCAGTCCACACTCATTCTCTTTAGTATCGTCTTTTATAAGAATTTTCACGATAAAAATACTTTATTTTGTATGAGAGTCTAAAATCAGAGGCACTTGACATATGCAAATAAAGCAGCATTAGCTCTATTTTAAAGTCTTGACATGAGTCCAGAATGTTGAATTTTAAAGCTGCCTTTTCTAACAGCAGTTCTTCTAACCTTGATGCTGGCCTAACCTTGATGCTGACCTAACTGTGTACTCTTTTTTTTTTTTTTTTTTCTTCAGCAAACTGCAATTTATTCTCTTAGTTTAGAACACCAGAAGTGTGGTGGCTCTGGGAGAAGGTCCTTGTCTCTTTTCAGTATCTGTGAGCCCAGCGTCCCTCGGAGATCCCCATACACCTTGGTGTCCATCTTCCCCTGGGTCTAGCAGAGTCTCAGCACAGGGACCCTGGGCCCAAAGGATGGGCTTTGCTCCCAGCTCTTCTTTCTCAGTAGGAGTCAGGTTCCTCCTCCTCTGATTGCTTCTTTATCCTGTTATCCCATGTAAGATCAAATATTGTTCATGCCACACCCCAGAGAAATTTGCCATAAATTGGATTAAGGCTGTGATCTGAGCAAGGGTGTTGCATCCCATCCTGATCTCCTTATAACCGATTAGCTGATCACATCAGATCACATCATGGGAGATGGTGACATGATTATGTAACAGCCAAACAACTGAGAACCTCAGCCCAACCAATTTGACACATATTTTAGGAGGATATAATTCAATGCATGAAAAGGGACAGGAAAAGACACATGTTTCCCATAAGCTGTTACAATTATCTGAGAAATCATTTGGACTGCACAAGTAAAAATTAATCTTTTATATTTCCTTATTTATTTAGTAGGCATCAATTGCATTCTCTCATTTATCCTTTTTTTTT
>NW_006408617.1:11217411-11219194 GCF_000296735.1 Chrysochloris asiatica
GTGCAGGATCATCTATTCCCAAAGTATCTTTCCACTGCTGTCAAATAGATAAAAGATGTGCTCATTTATACTCAAAGGGTCTTAATTAACAGCATTATCTATAAATCTTTACAATAGATCCCCAGAAACAGACATGACTGACAAAGCAATTTATCTGTCAGGTTACCTGAAAAACTGGAGTTGTGGTGTGGCACTGTAAGATAAGCAATGGACCCCAGTCGGTTTGAACCAAAAAGTCAACAGTTCAAATTCACCAGCCATTCCTCAGAAACCCCATACAGGGTCACTATGAGTCAGAACTGACTCAACAGCACTTAACAACAACAACCTGAAAAACTGTCCTTTCATTGTCCTTTGACCACCCTATAATAAACTAAAGAGCACGTATGCTTGCAATTCTATACCCTTAGCTAATCATGTAATCATACATTCCTGCTAAGTCTCCACTTTTAGATATCCCATCTTTGGCTCTCCTGATTTGTCATTGAGCCGATTATGATTTTGTAACTTTTAGTACCTGCTCCAACTATACAAAAATGTCTTTTTCCTCATTGCCTGGCAGAGTGGTCATTTTCACTCTGTGAATTTGAATGTCTTCTTGGTCCAGACCTTCTCTATCATTCAATAATGCTTTTACTTGAAGCATACATTTGTGATCCTGCTTTACAAGACATTGATCTTCTGGAGCTGCCCTTTGAAATTTCCTCTTCAGCTCTTTTACTTCCTCATTTCTTCCTTTCACTTAAGCCAGTCTATATTCAAGAGCAAGCTTCAGAGTGTTTTCTCACATTCATTTGGTCTTTTCTGTCTTTTTTCAATGTATGATGTCTTTGATGCAATCCCACAATGCACCTGGTCTTTGGTCATTAGTGTCCAATACTCTTGAGATGATCTCTAAATTCAGGCAGCATACACTCAAGGTCAGACTCTAGCTTTTGTGGAATTGTTTTACATTTTCTTCAGTTTTATCTAGAACTTACACATGTACAATTGATGGTTTGTTCTGCAGTCAGCTCTTGACTGATCACGTTGAGCTTCTCCATCATCTCTTTCCACATATATAGTCTATGTGATTCCTGTATGTCCATCAAGTGAAGTCCATGTGTATAGTTGTCATTTATATGATCTTGACTGAAAGCAGAGAATACCAGAAAAATATTTACCTGTTTTTTTATTGACTATGTAAAGGCATTCAGCTGTGTGGATTATAACAACTCTGAGTAACATTGTGAAGAATGGGAATTCCAGAACACTTAAATACAGAACGGAACATAGACAAAAGAAGGGGATATGCGTGGTTTCAAATAAGAAAAGGTGTGTGTCAGCATTGTATCCTTTCACTATATTATTCAATCTGGAAACTGAGTGAATAACCCAAGATGCTAGACTAAATGAAGAAAAACATAGCATCAGGATTAGAGGAATACTTATTAGTAATTTATGATATGCAGATGACACAACCTTGCTTGCTAAAAGCATTTACTGATGAAGACCAAAGACTTCAGTATGGATTACATCTCAACACAAAGGGGGAAAAAAATCCTCACAACTGGACCAATAAACATCATGATAAAAGGGGGGGAAAATTGACGTTGTAAGGGATTTCATTTTATTTGGAGTCACAATAAATACCCATAGAAACAACAGTCAAGAAATTAAAGGACACATTGCATTGGACAAATCTGCTGCAGAAAGATTTGTCTTTCTTTGTCTTTAAAGAAAGATCTCTTTAAAGTGTTACAAAGCAAATATGTCACTTTGAGGACTAAGGAGTATCTGATCC
>NW_006408617.1:11219549-11221645 GCF_000296735.1 Chrysochloris asiatica
AAAGAGTTAAACCCTCAATGAGATATACTGGCACTGTGGTTGCAACAATGGTGTATGCAAACCAAGCAATGATTGTCAGCACAGAAGCAGCCAGTGTTCCATTCGACCACAGGGATTAGGAACCAACTCCACAGTACTTAACAATTGCAAGAATTGGCCACACGATGTCAGTATTGTTCTGGAGAAAGCTGAAACAGTCCCAGACCAGTTTCAAAAGCTGAACTGTGAGGAGAGTGGGGCATAGCATTATTTTCCTGTCTTGAGGGTTGTTGTTTGTTTGTTTAACTAAATGTAATCTTAACATAATACATTGCATTTGAATATTCTACTAAATATTGCATCAACATCATATGTCACAGTACTGTGCAGTTGTCTCAGGTGAAAAAATTTTAAAGTACTATGAGATTGTAGGACTTCTGGTGTGGTAGGATCAGCACTGGACTGGGAACCACAAGGTCGGCAGTTCAAACCCACAAGATGCTCCTCGGAAACCCTACACAGGGTCCCTTTGAGTCAGAACTGAATTGAAGGCACTTTACAACAACAATAAATGACACTGTAGGATAACCACTGGCCTGCTAACCCACCAGCTGCTCCTCAGCAACCCTATACAAGTTCACTATGAGTTGGAACCGGCTCTTCAGCACTTAACAACAACGAGGGCTCAAGGAGGCCTGATGGTGCTATAGTTAAGTGCTTGGCTACTAATGAAATGAAGAATGTGGCAAACTGCTTCATAAAAGATTTACAACTTTTAAAACCCTATGGGGCAATTCTAGTCCATCCTATAGAGTATAGGGTCACTGAGTCAGAATTGACTTGGTAGCAGTGTTGGTGATTTTGTACTGACATTGAGAGACAGCATGCCAACATCTAAGATGCATGGGGCGTCTCAATCATTCGTTTATTCATTCATCAATGATTCACTGAGTACCTATTATGTGACAGGCATTGTGTAAGAGGTTTGGGCATATCTAGTCTAGACTTGTTTTAATCACTCTGGGTAAATCAGCCCCAGCTTAGGGTAGATAGAATAGGAAATTGATTGAGAATCCCTGCAGGGAACCTAGTCACCTCAAGCAGTCTCAAAGCAACCTAAAATACTGTCATAATGTATCGTATGATACTGCCTTGGGTAATATCCATACATCACTACTAAGATGAGTAATAAACAGTTATCTATATAATGTCCACCTGACTTGTGGTTCCTCCTTCTGGGTACCTATTTTCAGCACAATAGAAGCCAACAACAGTCACCTGTGCTAGTTTTCATTTTATTTTATAACAGTAGTTTTGAACTATAATTCACATATCATAAAAGTTCATTCACCCTTTGCAAGTATACAGTTCTGTGGTTTTAGTATAGTCACAGAGTACAGTCACCACTAATTTCAGAATATTTCAATCACCTTTTAAAAAAAGTTCCCATGAGCCGTCAGTCTCCATTTCTACTGCCCCTAGGCAGAATGGTAACCACAAATCTATTTTCTGTTTCTATAAATTTGTGCAAGGAGCTCCAGTAGCGTGGTGATTAGTGCATTGGGCTGCTAATCTCAAGGTCAGCAGTTCAAAACTATCAGCTGCTCCATGGGAGAAAGATGGGTCTTTCTGCTCCCATAAAGATTTACAGTCTCGTAAACCCTACAAAAGTGGGAACTCGTGTAACCATCATGTAACCACAGAATGTAACCATCACCACAACCATTCTAGATAGTTCACACAGATGGAGTTATGACACATGAACTGCTTTTAATGGTACAGAGAACCAATTCCTTCAACTCTACCCCAACTACCACAGCTTGATTAAGTAGATTTCTGCTTCCAAAATAATGCCCAATATATAAATTTGTAAAACTTTTATTATATACAACATGAAGTCCCGTGGGGGAGTAACAGTTTGCCTAAAAACTGCTGTTGCATTGAAGTGAAGATGGGTTCGCTCATGACAAAAGGACCTGAAATGAATCACCTTATGAAATCATAGATTTGTAATAAGTATGTTCTTCAAAAATGAAGAGTTTATTTTATCTGTTCTCTTATATTATGAAATAAGAGACAAGAAAAATTAACTACAAAACTCTGGTGGTGGTGGTGGT
>NW_006408617.1:11221745-11222421 GCF_000296735.1 Chrysochloris asiatica
CACACACACACACAAAGGCACTACAGCTATTAAAAAGAGAACCAGACATTTTGGTAGGAAGACATGAGGTGATGAGTGCAAAGCCTTGCTCTCTTCTGTCCCCTACTCTTCTCTGTCCCCCAAAAGCTAGGATTCTTATTCTCTACACAATCATTGGGAGCACAGTGGCTCCATAAGAGAAACATTAAGCTGTGAACTACAATGTCAGTAGTTTGAGTCCCCCGCCCCAGTCACTTCACAAGAGAAAAATGAGGCATTCTGCTCCCGCAAAGATTTAATGCCCCAGAAACCCTAAACAGGGTCGCTATGAGTCAGAACCAACTTGACTGCACTTAACAACAACAGCAAAAACAAAACAAAACAAAAAAAAAACCCCAAAACAATGACTGCAAGCCTTTTACATCAAACATCAACTTAATCTATCAGAGCAAGAGCACATCTACTCTGGATGTGCTACATTAAGAAAATGAGCATGTTTTTACAATAAGGCACATTGTTCTTAACAGCATGTAATAATTGCTGATGAGTTTAGTCATGAACTGAGAATCTTTTGTGTTTAATTCGATTGCATGTACAGTATGTTCTTTTTCAGAGATATAAGAAAGAAACATTGCTTTTAAAATGTTTTTCAACTTTTTATTGTAAACTGAAGGAAGGTTTCCAGGGCAGATCATCA
>NW_006408617.1:11222591-11223365 GCF_000296735.1 Chrysochloris asiatica
CCTTCATTTTTCCTCTGCTAACCTCCATCTTGTTGTATATTGCCTGTCCTGTCATCTATGTGAATAATTCTCCCTCCCCTCTGCCTCATGTAATAATCACAGATTGTTTCTTTAATCAAGAAAACCTTTTTTTTAACTTTTTATATTAGTCTCATACAATATTTGTTCTTTTGGGACTCACTAATTGCATTTGGCATAATGTCCTTCATATTCAACCATGTTGTGGTGTTTCGTGGATTCATCATGATTCTTCAGTGTTTTGTAGCATTTCATTGTGTGTGTACCCACGTCTGTTTAACCATTCTTCTGTTGATGGACTTTTAGGCTGTTTCCATCTTTTTGGTATGACTGCTGTAGACAGCATATTGAAGGATTCTGTTTCCTTATCCATTCTGCTCTCTATGTCTCTAGACTGGTATGTTTAATCTACACAATTCTAAATAATTAACAATTCAGTATAATTGTCAATAGATATGAATTGATTGCTGTCATTTTTCTCTGTGTGTGTGTGGTACTGCTGGATTCTTTTTGTTTCACACCATTTTCTCTGCTGAGTTGATTTCATTTATGGATTTTTTTGTCATTTCCATTTCTGTTGTATTAATGTTTACTAAATCTTTTTTATTTTCCTCTTTTTTAATTTTGATATGCAGGTGTATTATTTTTTATGTAACTCTGTAATTTATTAATTTTTTTCTCTACTTAAAACAGTTTGTTTTATCTTGAAATCTAATTGAATTCCTTGCCTTTTGGAAATTCTGTTTATACATTACT
>NW_006408617.1:11223465-11225541 GCF_000296735.1 Chrysochloris asiatica
TAAAACCACCAAACTTACATATAAATGCCAAAGATTATTTTATTTCCTTACAGAAATTTTAATTTGGATTTCAGTCCTTGCTTATGTTTTGGGAGATTAAGCTATCTACCACAGTCTGGATACACAGAATGCTTATCCTATCAGTGTCCCTTCTATGTCAGCAGTCCGAGCTTTTGGCTCCCATTTTCCATGGTGATGATCTTATTTGTGGTTTTAATAACATTTTGGTCAGAAGTTGTTACACTGGTACAGGCCACTGGGATAACTTCCTATATGAATGAGGCCATCCCTTTTCATCCCACTCTGTACCATGAACTCTAAAAGAACACTCTTGCCCAAGATTAACTGTTTTCTCGGTACCTATTTGCCATTAGCACTACATCAAACAATCATCCTTTAAAGTACATTCCCTGGTTGTACTTTGTCAATAGCTTTATCACTACTACATTTTGCTGGTAATTGTCACAAGCTTAATTTAAGAGATTTCTCACAACCTGTGGATCCATTTGTGAGCTGGAAATGCTACTTCATTCCACTTACAATTAATTATCTTGAGAAGATGGAAAAACCTGTATCTAAAGTTATTTAATGTGTTGCCATGTTAAAACTAATCAAAACCTAAAACTACAATAAGAATCATAATTTTACAAGCAGGAGAGAATGAGGACTTCAGATGCATAAAATGCTTATTTACATCATGGTATGATAGTGACTAAGGGGTCCTGGTAATATAGTGGGCTAGGAATTGGAGTGCTATCCACAAAATCAGCACTTTGAATCTACCAGTCACTCTGTGTGGAAAACATGAGGCTTTCTGCTCCCATAAAGATTTACAGCCTCAGAAACCCTCTATAGGGTCGCTATGAGTCAGAACTGATTACATAGCACACAACCATGTCTACCACAGTAGTGACTAAGGGATAGATCTTGAACAATTTGAAGAATATGAACTGAACTGAAGCTCCCTTGACATTCCAACTTTCATACCATTTTGGTATATGTCTTTTGAGGCTATGATATCGTTTGCTGAACAGTATTTTCTTTTAGAAACAAAAGAACTTCATAACAACAACCAGGAGTGTTTATTACAACTATTAATTTTTATTAATATAAGTGAAGAATGAGTTGGTCATACTGATGTTTGTGTTGCTCAAAAAGTGTTGGGTACAAAATATTATGTAAATCTGAAAATCACTGTCAACTTTAACATATGAACTTAAATAAACATTCCTATTAAAACACACACACACACACACACACACACTGAGATACCATATCATTCCCACTAGGATAGCTAGACGTTCTGGTGGAATAGTGAGTTAAGTGTTGGGTTGCTAACCACAAGGTCAGTAGAATAAACCCACCTCAGTAAAAATCTCCTATTAAGACTTTTTTGGTGGGTTTTCTTTGTAGGAAAAAGTAGGAGTAAGGAATTAAGATTAGGACTATGGCTAGGAATAGGCTAGGCCTAGAACTTTGTTTAGTGTTAGGGTTACAGTTAAGACTAGGATTAGTATAGAGACCTGCTGTAGTGTTTTAGGATAAGCACTAGACTGCTACCTGAAAGGCAAGGTCACTCTGAGTCAGAACTGACTCCAAAGAACTTGAAAACAACAACAGGCTTAATATTAGGCTGGCCTAGGACTTAAAGTAAGGCATGGTCTATTTGTAAAGACTGTTATTGTAAAGTGTCATCTAGTCAGTTCCAACCCATAGCAACCCAACCCTGTACAGGGTTTCCGAGGAGCAGCTGGTGAGCTTGAACCACCAACCTTATAATTCAAATGGCTTTGCAATCTGGTGCACTACCCCACAGCACCACAGTAGGACTCCATTTGTAAGGGTACAGTTATTTTATTTTATTTCTTTTCTTCACATTTACTTAATTTCCTTTTAACGTGAAGGTTCTGTAACTACATTATTCTCTTTTTGACTTTATTTATTTTAGTGTTGTTGTTGTTGCAAACAACTGGTTCCCTATTTTCACTTTTGTGCACTTGTTTTACTTTGAATACTTCTATACCTGGGCTGAGTTCTATATGATATTGTCATGTGTGTTAATCTCTTGATGTCTGC
>NW_006408617.1:11229801-11231760 GCF_000296735.1 Chrysochloris asiatica
GGTGGTTCAAGCTTACCAGCTGCTCCTCAGAAACCCTATACAGGGTCGCTATGGGTTGGAACCAACTTGACAGCATTTCACAACAATAATTATAGCAGCACTGTTTTTGTGTTCCCAACAGACGTTACCGAAAGTTTTGTAAGAAGAATGAGGTTTACATCACAAGCATACAGATGACTTAAAATTAGAGTTTGATGTCCACATCATTCAAATGGCAGTTTATCATGTTCTGAAATGAGCATTTCTACTTCAGTCTCTCTCCAGGATACTTGGCTCTGCTCTTCCTTTTTCTCCTCTTCCCTCCTAATGTGAGCATACAAAGATATATAAACCGATGGCCTTCTGGAAGGCTTTTTTATACCATCTACTTATTTATTGGAGTCCTGGTATGACACTATAGGATAAGCACTGGACCACAAGATCAGTTTGAACCACAAGGTCGGGAGTTTAAACCCACCAGCCAATCCTTGGAAACCCTCTACAGGGTTGCTATAAATCGGCACCATCTCGACAACACTTAACAACAACTTTTTTTTATTACTACAGATATACTGTAACTTACAAAATGGAATTTCTAACTTTACTAGCTATGTTGTAATCAGTTGAAACGAAAAACTCAAAGAAATAGGCATTAACTTTTTTCTCCCTTTCTTCTATTACCTCTCTAATCCTTAAATTTAACCTGATGGTTAATGTACTGTAAATAGTTCCAACATCATCAGATTGTTTTACGTTTTGGATTTGCATGAGAGAACAATAATGATTAAAATCATCCCATTCATAATGTTTATGCTTTATGCTGCAAGAGTTGCAATTTTATCAGTCCATTGAGCATTGAGGTCCAGTTTAAGTACACAAATCATATTATAAAACAAAATAATACCTTCAAAATGTGTTGCTCTGTGGTACTAACGGCATTTTATTAAAATAACTTCAGCACTGTAGTAGATCTAGTTAGGAGGAATGAGTTGAAAATTAGTGTTGTGAAAGTTTTTATAAAAATGATGAATAATAAAATATAAATAATTAAAGCCATTTGACTTGTTCTTTGTTACACAAGAGATACAATGTGGATTGACTTAGATCCAGGCCATGCTATGTGTGTGATATGAATGTAAATGACTGTACTTAATTTTGGTACAGTGGCTGACACAAAAATGATAATCATTTTGTCAATGAAGCTCAGTAAATAAAATCTACCTGTTTTTAATAGGTTGGCATAATATTAACGTATTAATTTAGGAGGATAATTTGATAAGCCTATGGATTTAAATCATGAAGGAAGGTGAATTCAGGCAGGGAATAGCGTAAAGGAAAGCACAAGGTATATACTAGGAATCTGAGATTCAACAGATCAGAATACCTGGCAAAAGTATATAGTCAAAAATAAGACTAGAATTCTGGGGCAATCTGGCTGTATAATAACAGTGATGAAGATAATTATGAGGATAATTCAGTTTTTGTTTTTTGTTTTTTTAAAAAAAACAAAAGCTTTTTTATTGTGAATTGAGTACAGGTTTACAGAACAGATCAGTTTTACGTTCAACAAGTCATATGTTTTGCTGCAGTACAATGATTGCATTAACAGCATTTATCTATAGTCACTTTAACTCTTGCATTCCTCCCTATGTCTCCCACTACGTTCATCTCTCCTTTGCCAGTCTCCCTCTTACATATTGCCGGCGCTGTCACCCATGTTAACCATCTAGCCTGTGAATGATTTTCCCTCTCCTCTTGCCCCCATAACCATCATAGAATGTTTCTTTTATCAAGAAAACCTTTTCTTAACTTTTTACAACAGTGGTCTCATACAATATTTTGTCCTTTTGTGATGGATGAATTTTACTCAGCATAATATCTACCAGGTTCATCCATGTTGTGATGTGTTGTGCAGATGCATCCTTATTCTTCAGTGTTGCATAGTATTCCATTGTGTGTATGTCTACTTACACTGAATGT
>NW_006408617.1:11237145-11244839 GCF_000296735.1 Chrysochloris asiatica
GCTTTTGTTGGTTCTCAGTCCAAAGAACGCCCTATAGCATGTTTAGTAAAGTTGGTCTGGTCATTACAAATTCCTTTCATTTTTGGTTATCAGAAAATGTACTAATTTCTCTGTCATATATAAGGGACAGCTTTGCTAGGTATATGATTCTTGGTTGGCAATTTTTTTTTCTTTCAGAGTTTTGCATATGTCACCAGGATGCATTTTACTTCTCTTAGTTTCATAATTACCTTAACTACTAGAACCTCCAGGATGTTGAGTAATCTTGTGATTTTAGATTTAAAATAATAAAATTAATTGGCCATGTGTAAATATTACAGTCTCTGATGTTATATCTATTTTGTTTGATTGTTCCTATAGCACTTTTTTGATTATTTCTTGTTTTCCTTGACCTTTCTGTGGAACATTTGGTACCTCAATACCATGCCCCTGAATTCTCTTTCAGGTAGTTCCAGTGCCTCTTCTTTCTCAAAAACATTTTCTAGCTCTTCCTCTTGGTCGTTTGTTTGAGCTATTCTTTCTTGTTTCTGCACGTGAGCAGAAATTTGCTGCTTTTTAGGTATTGTAGTGTTATAGTTATATTAAGTAGATAAATGTATATTGGTGTATTCTTAAGCACTCACCAGATGCCTCCTGGTGGGTATGATCAGGAGATAAACTTCTCTGTTCACTGTTCATACACTTCAATTCAGAGTAGATTTAGCTGATGTTGGTTAGTATAGTCACTGCTCTGTATAGCAGCTGGTTTTGTCTCTTACCCAATTGGGAGGGCTTTTGAGGGTACAGTTGGGGTTTAGTTGTATGGCCACAGTTGTTGTCTACTATCAGGTAAGGCAAGAAGAGAAAACGGTCCCACAAAATAGAAGGAGGACCAAAAACAAAAATCAGAAAAAAAAAACCAAAAAAACAACATAAAGACAATAAAACTAGAAAAAGAAAATACAAAATGAAATACAAAAAAATCCAAAACCTAGAAGCAACAGCAGAAAAATAAGAGTAATCCTTTAGTGCCACCTAATGGACTCTTGCCTTCACCACCATCTTCAAGACAGCCCCACTGTACTGTTGGCACCGGCTCTTTCTGTTGTCTCCTCCCCCTTCAGTTATGTGCCCAACTGCAGGGGGTGTCTACTTGTACGGATCTCACTTTTGGTCACCAGAAAGGAAATGAGTAGAAGGAGAAAAATAAGAAGAAAAAAAAAATAATAATCTCAACTTTGTCTCTGTAAGTTGCATGCAGGCTTCTGATATGGGAATGTTCTCTTGTTTCTCAATCTGCTCATTCCAGTTTAAAATGGCTGTGGTGTGTCATACTGGCCACCCTAAATCATTAGTCACCTTCTCTGTTAATTTTGTTTGAATTTTTTTCTCTTGGCAAGTTATTCTGTTATTAATCCACTTAGTTATCCCTTTATCAGAGTTGTAGAACCATTCTCTGAATCAGTTTTATCTGGTTTTCCGTGTCTTTGCTGAAGAGAGTCTGCACAACTTTCTGCCTGGTCCCCCATCAATCCATTCCCAAGTGCAACTATTACAAACATTGGAATATTTAAGATAAATTCAGATTCATCCTATGTATAGTTTAATTTATTCCATTTTGTTGATTTTCTATAAGTGCAAAGGTTTTTGTTGTTGTTAGGTCATTGTAAAGTGTTAGTAATAGTAGTGTCAGAACCCACCTAACTTCAGGTGGCAAGGATAAAACCAACCCTGATTCCTTTGAGGTAAATCTGATATGCCTCCACCCTCTCATCTTTTACCAATTTTGACACCAGTCATCCCTCCAACAGCACTCTATTTCTCTTCTAGGTTCTATAGTCCACTGCAATGGCTCCTCATAAATCACAACCCATACTTATAGCTAAGTGGTTTATTAAGGATGTAACATGCTACAACTCAGAGTCAGGATCAGGAAACATATAAACAAAGTACAGAAGGCTCCCCAGAAGTGGAGAGCACAGCCCACCCTTCTTATGTGGACAGCTCTCTCGGCCCACAAACAAGTGGCCTCTATCCACTACCCAGTTTCAAAGACACTCCCTCATTATAGTATTTGTTACAGTAAAGCCTCACTCCTGATACCAAAATCTGAATTTGTCTTCTACTGCTGCATAATAAATTACTACAAATTTAGCAACCCTCCTGAATAGTGTCCTCTAAACTTCATGTCTACCCACAGTCTGTGAATGTAACTTTGGAAAATAGGATTTTTGCTGATTTAATCAAACTGAGATGAGGACATACTGGATTAGGGTGAGTCCTAAATCCAATGTGATTAATGTCCTTATAAAAAAAAAGGGAAATTCAGACACAGAATCACAGGGGAGAAGGCAACATGAAGACAAAGCACAGATTGGAGTGATGTGTCTACAAGCCAGGGAGCATCAAGGAATACCAGTGAGTAACTACCAGAATGTAGAAGAGGCTAGGAAGGATTCTTCTAGCCTTCAGGGGGAACATAGTCCTGCTAGCATCTTGATTTCAGACTTCTAGCCTCCAGAATTGTAAGGGAATAAATTTCTGTCATTCTAAGTTTTTGGTAAGTTGTTTCAGCTACTCTAGGAAACTTACATTGTTGTTATTAAGTGTTGTTGAGTCGGTTCCAACTCATAACAACACTGTATATAGCTTCTGAATAGCAGCTAGTGCGTTTGAACTGCCAACCTTGGGGGCAGCAGTCCTGTGCTTATCCTACAAAGCCACTCCAGGAAACTTATATAGTAGCTTAAAACAACATATACTACTGCCCTGTTTCTGTAGGTTAGGAACCCAGGCACAGTTTATCTGGGTTCTCTGCTTCAGGGTCTCATCAGGTTGCAATTCAAATATTGACTGGGTCTGCAGCCTTAACAGAAGTTTTACTTGGGAAAGATCTGTTTCCAAGTTCATTCAGGTTATTGGTATAATTTAGTTCTCTGCACCTACAGGACTAAGGCCTCTGGTCCTAAGGGCCCTATTATAGGAGCTGGCTTCTTCAAGGAAGTAGGAGGATCTCTCTCCCTCAAGTCAACTAAAATCTGTTTAGTAGTACCTACTGTGTGGGGGGGCACTGTATAAATAGATGAACTAGATAGATCAAGTCCCTGGCTTCAGGAAGCTCACAATAAAGGGATAGACAGATCTGGGAAAGCCCAAATTGACATTTGAACTGAGACTTGAGTGACAAGAAGCCATTCAAGCAGATCTGGGAAACAATGTTCCAGACAGAGAAAAGGAACTCATCAACGATGCTGAGCTCTGCCTGGCTGGAGTGTAGTGGGAAGGCAGGGCAGCATGACGTCAGAGAGGTTGGTAGGACCAGAATAGGAGAGGCCTACTAAACCAGATAAGAAACTTGGAGCTTTAAGTTTAAATTTTCTTTTATGGTGTAGAGACAAGGGAAGAATGTGGAATGACTTAAGGATGTCTGTTAGAAGACAAAGCAGGTTGCCCATAGGTCAAGAACACACCTCTGGTTCAGCCTCACACATGGAATGGCCTTCCAACAAAATCTACTGCCATTGAGTCGATTCTGACTCATGGTGATCCTAAAGAGGTTAAAGAGACTGGACCGTGGCCTTTCTTGTTAACAGCCCAATGCCTAACCCACAGAGTCATCAGGGCTCCTTTCTAATCAGCTTGTTGGTAAATGCTGTCAAGTAGGTTCCAACTCATAGCGATCCTGGGTTGTTGTTAAGTTTCCACAGACTTGGTTACAATTTATAGCGATGCTATACAGGGATTCTGAGCCTGCAAGTCTTTACCGGATCCGAAAGCCTCGGCTGCTAGATTTGAACCTCCAACCTTGGCTGTTAGTAGTCCAGTGCTTACCTATAGGACCACACTAATCATCCGGTGGTGGTGGTTGATGGTTGTATGCCGTGGTTCTGACTCATAACGCCGCTGCACAGGGCTCCGAGGCTATACATCGTTACCAGAAAGCTTCATCTTCCTCCCGCAGAACAGATATAATTTGAAACAGGACCAAGGTTGGTAAAGCGCGCACTCTACCAAGAGGAAGCTTGGGCCTCTGCGCCCGCCGTAGACGTCGTGACAGAGGCAGCTCGTTGCCTTGGAGCCGGCGAGACGCGGCCTTGGCCTCCCCAGCAGTGGAGAGCGCCGGCCGCAGACCTCCAACATCAGTCACCATGTCGGTGTTGGACGCACTTTGGGAAGACCGGGACGTCCGCTTCGACGTGTCCTCACAGTGAGTAGCCAGGATTCCCCAGGGACCTGTAGCCTGCAGAGGGCTCCGCACCGCGAAATCAGGACCCGCCTCCTCGCCCTCGCGAGGGTGGGAGGGGGTTTTCGCAGGGTGTCTGCACCAGGGAGTTCCCAGATCGGCCTGGGAACTGTGACTCTCCAAAGGCCGGCAACACAGCAGGAACATATAGACGATCGAGTTTCAGTCCAGTGTAATCCACGGCCGGGTCCTGGAAAGCAGAACCCAAACACAGCCCGGGGCCACCTACCCTTGAGGCTCTGGTTTCCCGCAGTGTAAGGAAGATAAGCCCGGAACTCAGAAAGCCGGGCTTCTAAACTAGGTTTGGAAACATGACTTCTACATGCCATGCTTGAGTCTTATCTGCACAATATGGGAGATTAGAATAAGCATTCTCCATAATTCCTCAACACTGAATTTTACAGGGTTGAACTGTCTCCATAGGATTTCCAAAACTGAATAAAATCTTGGCGGAAGCATACTACCACATCTTTCTTCCAGTCTCTGACTTTTTGGCTAGGAACCCAGCCTCCTGCTGATAACGACCAAAAACCAAACCCACCGCCTTCGAGTGGATTCAGATTCATAGCGACCCTTTGTAGCACCTCAGAGGCTGTAAACCTTTATGGGTGGAATCTCATCTTTCTGCCCGAGAGCAGCTAGTGGGTTTGAACTACCAAACTGTTGTTGTTAAGTCAATTGCGACTCATAGCGACCCTGTGTAGGTTTCCCAGAAGTGACGCGCATTTGAACCACCAACCATGCGGCTCAAATAGGCCTGGCAGCCCTGTACATTATCTGCAGCGCCACCAGGACTCCAAACTGCCAACAAGGGATACAAAATTTACAGGAAATAGTGTACACACATGCAGACATCCCTAATCTAGTGCAGGAGATGTATTTGAGCAACAAACTATAATAAATGTGGTAAATACCATCCTGAAAATAAGAACACAAATTGGGGACCATACTCCACAGAGCAGTTAACTGTGCCTGGGTAAGCCTCACAGAAGAAATAATACTTGAGTTGAGATTTGAAGGGTCGATAGGGCCTGGTCAAGGTACATGGCAATGAGTTGAGGGAGGAGAATGAAGAATCCTCAATAGAAGCAGAGTCTTGACTAGAAGGCAGAATATGCAGCAGTGAATGGATGGAGATTCAAACAGAAAGGTAGCCAAATTATGAAATGCTTTCCTGAGGACTTTTGAACATTACCAAGGCAGTAGGATAACCCAGAAGGCTTGTAAGCAGGGAAGTTAGCAACTATTGATGCTTTTGAGTTATGGTGTTGGAGGAGACCATCAAAGTGCCATGGGGCTGCCAAAAGAACCAATAGATCCATTTTGGAAGGAGTGCATCCAGAGTACTCCTTGGAGGCCAAGATGGCCAAACTTCGTCTCTCATACTTCAGACATATTGTCAGAAGGGACCAGTTGCTGGAGAAGGATATCATATTTGGTAAAGTGGAGGGTCAGAGAAAAAGAGGAGGACCCCCAGTGAGATGGATTGGCCAAGTGGCAGCATCGATGGACTCAAGCGTGGCAACTGTAGTGAGGTTGGCCCAGGATCCAGCAGGGTCTCGTTCTGCTGTGCATACAGTCACTATGAGTCGGGACTGACTCGATGGCACCTAACAACAACAACCAGATATTCTAGTTGGTTTTGATCTTCTAGAGTGTATTCTATCAATCAGCAAGCTAGTCCTCATTCTTTATTTCCTTTTGTTTCTTATATGTAATTGTTTACCAAGTCCCGATGATGCTTTGAATATATCTCTTCTTTAACCTGTTCCTTTGTTTTCTTCTTTGCTCTCCTCTGAAACCTCTGAAAGTTCTCCATTGTCCACAGAATAGGGCTCATTCCTGTCAGATGGGCATTACAGGTTCTCCACAATCTGGTCCCTCCTTCTTTAGCCAATCAAGTTTCTCACTGTCTCTCAATAGCCATCTTCCCCAGCCAGACCAGTCTTTCTACCAACTCGTAATTGCTTCCTCCTGGAGTCTCTTCTCTCCCTTTTATTTCTCAAAATCCAACCCCTTCTTTAAGTTCTTGAAGACCTTGTTTTCTAGTTTCATTTGGTAGGGTACCATTTCTGTTACTGGCTGTTCTGTATGCACATGTTTGTTCTCTCCCTAACTAGATTGTAAGCAAGTAATGTTGTAGTTGTAAAATGAAAACCTTTATGTTTATTTTAGGCAAATGAAAACAAGACCTGGAGAAGTCCTTATTGATTGTTTAGATTCAATTGAAGATACCAAAGGAAATAATGGGGATAGAGGTGAGTACATTTTCTAATGTAGCTCTTATTTCTGGCATATTTTACAAATATCAAACCACAGTAGATAAGACTAAGATATGAAACATCTTATGAAGATGTATTTGTGAGACTTAAAAATCACATAAGATGTTTTTTGGTTCTAACATTAGCTGTATGTAATGTAACTTTAAAAGCACAGGAGCCACCCTTGGCCACCCTTTAGGTCTGGAAAGGAACTCAACCTTGTGGCCAATTTTCAGCTAAGCAATAGATATATAGGTATATAGGGGGGAATCCAACAACACTAGTAAGGTATGCTCACCATATATGGGCAACTATTCAAGATCAAAAGGACAACATTTACCTAAGGACAATGTTGAGAAAGGACGGGAAGGTGGGTGGAATGGAAGTAAGAACCACAAAAAGGAATGAGATAACAGTTATTTCATGGAGGGGATTGCAATCATTGAGATGAAACAAAGTATGATTTGTTAAATGTAAAACTGATGATTTTAAACTTACACTCAATTCACAATAAAAAGTTTCAAAATACAAAAAAACCTCGGAGCCCTGTTCTCAAGGAACACAAATATTTCTGTTGGCACAAAGTAATCTTGATGAAACCTCAATTACCTTGAGGAGGCCTAGGGCAAGGTTGCTGGATCTCATAATTCTCAAGAGCTCAGATATGTGACAGCCCATCTACTGGTCCGGAATATAACAGTATTCTACTCAGCATATATGCATTGAGTGCCAAATCCTATAGTTGTTCTTTGGAGTAGGGAGGACAGAAACCCTCCCTGACCAGAAATCTCCACTACACTGGCACTTCTTGTTCCCAATACCCCACCTACATAAAACAATGCATAGTCTTCCTAATAAAAATAATTCTGTATGTGTGCACACACCACAGAAACCTTTAGTCAAAGGAAATTTTTACAGGAGATTGCAGAACTTCTGATTTCTAAGGAAATGGAAAAAGGAAGGTAATTCCTGTCTTCTAGACATACCTCTCCTCTCCCTTCTAGCAGTTTGAAAAGGACCAAGTTAAGACATTGCCAGTTCAAGAGACCCCAGCTTGAAACTATAAATACTCTAAAATATTTGTTGTTGTTGTTGTTAGGTGCCATTGAGTCGGTACCGACCCATAGAGACCTTATGCACAGCAGAACGAAATACTGCCCGATCTTGGGCCAACCTCACTACTGTTGCCACACGTGAGTCCACTGATGCTG
>NW_006408617.1:11244939-11245847 GCF_000296735.1 Chrysochloris asiatica
TGAGTTTCAGTCTTAGAGGGGACTTTGTCCTGAAGGAACTTGATTGCTTGCCTTGATGGCTTCCTGGCAAACAGCTTGTTTATTCTTAAAGAAGCCAGTCATGCTGACATTTTTTGTTTTGGGATTTACCTGATGATTTTTCTTTGAAGATTTTATCTTCTGTTGCTCTAGCTGTTCCATGCTGGTCTGCTTGTCCTTGCTAGTGAGAATGTCCCACCTCATAAGGTTCTGGATGGGACCCATGATTCCATATAAGGTCCTATACTCTGCAAAGGCTTTAAAAGAGGCCCATTTCACTGGGCAAATTCTAGAACCCCTTTTAGGTATTCCAATCAGTTACAGGCTGAAGACGGGCTTACAAGTTTTCTGTAATCTCGTTTCGCAGCATTCCTTTCTATCTCACTCAAGTGTCAATTTTACAATAGTAGGCAAAGGAAACCAATACTCATAAGACAGTCAAGCATTTTAGTATTATTTCCTCTCTTCAAATTATGCCTAGATCCCTGTATCACAGAGGCCTGTTGTTCCAAGGTTGAGCATGCATCACTATTTACCTCTGTCCCATTAAGGCCATGCAAACCTGTCTCAGTGTTCCCCTATCTATCTTGTTCTTCCACCTCCTTCTCCTTCTTGTATTGCCCTCCCAAACACCCGAACTAAAACCTCCACCCCAACCCCACTGTTGTGGTTACCTTTGTTGTTGTTGTTGTTGTTGTTAAGTGCCATCGAGTCAGTTCCGACTCATAACGACCCTGCATAGGGTTTCTGAGGAGCGTCTTGTAAGCTTGAACCACCAACTTGGTATTTCAAACCAACTTTGCAGTCTAGCACATTAACCCACAGCGCCACACCAGAGAATTCTTCAGTTTCATCATCACTGGCTTTAGTGATGTATACATTTGAATAAT
>NW_006408617.1:11247154-11309431 GCF_000296735.1 Chrysochloris asiatica
TCCATCTTGTTGGGGGTCTTCCTCTTTTTCTCTGACCCTCCACCTTACCAAACATGATATCCTTCTTCAGCGACTGGTCCCTCCTGACAATATGTCCGGAGTATGAGAGACCAAGTTTCGCCATCTTTGCCTCTAAGGAGCACTCTGGCTGCACTTCTTCCAACACGGATCTATTGGTTCTTTAGGCATCCCTTGGCACTTTCAATATTCTCCTCCAGCACCATAATCAAAGGCATCAATTCTTCTACAGTCATAGTTGTTATTGTTAGGTATTGCCAAATTGGTTCCGACTCATAGTGACCCTGTACACAGCAGAATGAAACACTGCCCAGTCCTGCGTCATCCTCATAGTTGTAGTTACACTCAAGCCCATTGCTGCTGCTATACTAATCCATCTCATTGGGATCTTCCTCTTTTTCTCTGACCCTCCACTTTACCAAGAATGATGGCCTTTTCCAGGGACTGGTCCCTCCTGATAACATGTCTGAAATATGAGATCCAGAAGATTAGCACATTGAATCTTATTTTCAATTGTAAATACCCTGACAAGAGATGATCAAATTAGGTTCCTGTACTAAAGCCCTGAATGAAACAGGAACAGTTTTATTTCAGCTTTTGGGAGTCTAGGGGAAACAGAAAGCTGTATTTGGTGTTTGGATAGACCAGAAAGAAAAGAAAACGAGGTTTACAGCTTTAAACAGTTCTTCAGCAGAAAAAGACAGTATAAGAATCCTAGAGACTGCAAGAGATGTATCAAGAACAGAAAAAGAGGTAGACAGTTGGCAGGTAGTTCTATAAGAAAACTTCTCCTATTCTTATTTTTCTGAGATCCTTATAATAGATAGAAAAAATTTTTTAAAAATTAATACATGTCTTTGTCTTTTATCTCCTAGCCCAGTTGTAGAGACTAATGTTGCCTCGGTGAAATGACCTAAGAAAAACATAAACCAATGTATCTGCAATTACAAAATAAGTCATAAAAATTGGCTTGTAAATAATTAAATATTAAATAGCAGTTGTGTGTCATCAAGTCATTTCCTACTGGTAGCAACCCTCTATAGGAGTTCTGAGGAGCAGCGGGTGGGTTTGAACTGTCGACCTTGCAGTTAACAGTCCAGGACTTACCCTACAACACCATAACAGGACTCCATAGTAACAATTAGTATTTTGAATATAGGTAGTCCCTGAATTAGCAGCTGGGTTTTGTTCTGACTACTCTCGTAAGTCAATTCTGATGTAAGTCGAATGCCTCTTTGTTGTTGTTGTTGTTGTTACTTTTTATTATTATTGCCTTTTATTATTATCTTCATAAATCCAATCTTTGAGACTTGGCATGAGAATGATTAAATAGCAAATTACACACTGTAACATTGTATGTAGTTGTTGTTGTTGTAATGATAATGTACCCCCCCCAAAAAAAAAAAAAAACACGTGACTGTCCTAGGAATATGTAACTCGAATATGTCATAAGTCGGGGACTGTCTGTATTTACTCTTTGCCAATCAATATTCTAAGTCTCTTAAGGAGCCCTGGTTTTGTTGTTGTTATGTGCCGTGGACTCGGTTCCGACTCATAGCAACCCTGCACAGGGTTTCCGAGGCTGTAAATCTTTATGGGAGCAGAAAGCCTCATCTTTCTCCCACAGAACAGCTGGTAGTTTCGAACTGCTGACCCTGAGGTTAGTAGCCCAATTTGTAACCATTACGCTACCAGAGCTCCTTAGAAGCTCCTTAAAGGAGCCCTGGTAGCATAGTGAAATCTACCGGTTGCTCCGTGGGAGAAAGATGAGGAGCAGTGACATTACTGCACTTTTCCAAGTCACATAGCTAGTAAGTAGTGAACCAAACTGCCAACATTGTTTTCTACATGGTTGTTGTTGTCGTTAAGTGCCATCAAGTTGGTTTGGATGGCAACTGTCTAGGGTTTCCGAGGAGCAGCTGTTGAGTTAAGCCAACCTTGCAGTTCAAACCACCTTTGCAGTTAACCCACATTAATAGCGCATTAACCCACAGCACCACACCAGGACTCCTAAATGGTTGTTGTTGTTAAGTGCCGTCAAGGCTGTTTTGACCCACTATGACCCTGTATAGGGTTTCCAAGAGCAACTGGTGAGCTTGGACTGCCGACCTTGTAGTTCAAACCGACTTAGCAGTCCAGAGTGCTAACCCACAGCACCACACCAGGATCACATTATTGTCTTCTCAAAAAATTTCAGGCTTCTCTGATCCCAATTCTAATCCCCCACACCCACTCCACTGCCTCCATTACTAATAGATCTAAGTTCAAATTTCCTAGGCTAGAATTGGGGAATTTCTAGTTTGGTCACAGACAACCTTTCTTGCCTGTGTTAATGTCTTCCATTTGTTCCTCAAGGTCCAGCACCCTTCTCTACTCTTCCCCCTTGTCCTGGGAAAATGACTTGCATAGATTACATTTAAGGCCTCCTGTGCCTTTCTGCTTCCTGTTGGGAAAGACATGGCAGAAGATCAAAGTTGACAAGAGAGTGAGATCAGGTTATTTCTTTCTCTTCTTCTTTCCAGAGAGAAGCTAACCATGGTCAATTCTGTAGGAATCTTATTCCTTCCATATTTCAATAATTACTTGCTCCCCTTATCATCCTAGTCCTGGGTATGTGTCACATCTGCTGCATGGACACTTCTTGTTCCCAACACCTTACCCGTCCGTACCTTTGGAATGAGTCCTAATTTGAGTATGTCGTATCTCTTTTCTCTTGAACCCTGGCTGGTAGATGCAATGCCCAGTTTCTGTGATTTTATGTGAATTTTATTTTATCCTTTAGCTTTGTTTGCTAAGCTACTTATTATTCTTCAAATGTATCCTGTGATTTTCCAGTCTTCCTTGAGAAATGCCTTTATTTTTGAAACCTCCTTGTCACTTTAGTATTGATGCTTACCCAGTTTCACAATCTGGGGCATTTTGAGGGATTTGGGTAAGGCAAGCACATTGACTTAGTAGGATAAGCACTGGACCGCAAACCTCAAGGTCAGTGGTTTGAGCCCAGCAGTCACTCAGAGAGAGAAAGATAAGACTTTCTGTTCCCAAAGATTTACAGCCTTAGAAACCCTATACAGGGTCACTATGAGTTGAAAATTAATCTTTAACAACAACAAGGGTTAATTTTTAATGAGGAGAGCATGTGACCTGGCTATAAGTAATCATATAATAATTATTGGAGAAATGTGTGTTAAATAAAATTAAGCAAGTTTATTATTTCATCATATCAAAGTTTTTTGTTGTATTTATTTTTTTGAGCATTTTATTGTGGTTTGGGACAAGCTTTTCATATGCTTTGTATTGTATTTTGCTTGTGTTGTAAATCTCTAAAACAGATGATTTACCGTGCTCAGATTTATATGGCTTATTTGTTACCCCCTGGAATATCTATAGAGACTAGTGTTCCACACGATACTCTTTGAGAAGTGAAGTTTACCTAACTATTTTATATTTTAATGTAAGAACACAGAATATTAGCTCACCATCAGTTTTATGCTATGAATGAAAAGCACAAAGCCATAAACAGACTTCAGCCTGGCCATAAATTTATATGAGCCAAAAAGAAAAGTTTTCCTACAGCAAAATGGAGTATCTCCATATATGACTCACTGAAGTGGAAACTGTTAAGAGAGCCCTCCCATGGCAGAAATAAGTGTGTATGTGAGTTCTTTGATAAGTGACTTAAAAGAAAAGTTTTGTCAGTATACTATCTCATGTGCCTCCTCAGCTGTACACAGATGACCTCGAAACCACAGCAGCAGATTCTGAGACTAAAGATCAGCGCGTGATGTTCACTTTGGTTAGTTTGAGCAGTGAATACTATTATACTTTTGGTAACTTTCAGATTTTGTTTCTCTTGAGATTATGAATCACATCTAGACCACATTTATATACATATCATAATAAGTACTTAAAATTAATAAATTATGAAAAATCTCTAGGTGTTACGATGGATACAGGTTATATCCAATCTTTATTCACTTCTTAGTATATGGCAAAAATCAGGTTCACTGAAGCTAACCTGTTAATTAGTTTCTGTGTTTTGTTTTAGGGAGACTTCTGGTAACAAATTTAAGAATTATCTGGCACTCTTTGGCATTACCCAGAGTCAATCTTTGTAAGTATCTTTGTTAGATAACTATAAAGAAAAAGAAAAATCCTTTGTCAAGTGAACCATTATACTTGTACAGATACTGAAAAAAATATACCGTAATTCTTAAGCTGATAAAAACTTCAAAATTCTTAAAGTGACTAAAGTCTTATTTATAATATAAATACAGTATATTGCTTTTCAGTCATTCATTTTCTCTCTGCATAACATTAGGGCTTTTATGTTAAATAAGTTTTGTGTGTTTTTTTCTTGTGATTTTTCTTCTGTTCTATTTTGGTTCTCTGTTTATTTTTGACAATTTGCTGTGACCTGTTTCTAGTGCAGGCAGCCCTCGCCTTAAACAGGTTTCTGTTCTAGCGCCTCTGTCTTAAGTTGGTTCTGATGTAAGTTGAATACCTCATTTCAGATTAACAACTGATGCTTTTTACAGCATGAAACACTGAATTAAGATCGCACTAATAGGACTGATCTACAGTGAATTCAGTGTCCATGATGAAATCAGTGTCTAACAATGAAGTCAGAAGTCATATTGACTGTCAGGCTCATGTGTAGTTCAATTGTAATATGTTGTTATAATTGAACTTTATCCAGTTTTCTGTGCGTTACAACTCTCAACACTGGTTTCATTGTAGACCAGGCTTTAGCCTGATGTACTGCAGCTAAATCATAAAACTGAACATCTGTGAACGAACATCTGAAAATAATAACATAAGCAAATTACGCATTTCAGCATTGTATGTAGTAGTGTACTACATCATATACTACCAATATGAGTATAGTAATACATTGTATGTACTATCAGTAGTGGTCATAAGTGTGGTTCATCATTCTCCAGGTATATGGTAAGCCGGGAATTACCTGTCATCCCAAAGAAGGAGATCTAAATCTGATCAAATTAATTTTATTAAATGAAGTTTCACTGATTTTTTTTTTTTTTTTTTTGTATTTTAGATTACTCAGACTCTTTCTTTGGACCCAGTGGTGCTTAGATTTCAGTCGGCGCTGTATGGGTCTTACAGGAACAAACTTATTACCCATATTATAAATGTTTTTGTTTGTTCAAGGAGGCAGATTTGACTCGATAGTGCTTTTAATTATTTAACAAATTTGAAATTCTTTCATAAACTTTTTTTTAAGTTCTTATATATATTTAGTCTTTAAAAATTAAAAAATTCTATACATATGAGTTTTATAAAACAAATTTTATCAATTTACTCTATCGTGTTCTTTAAATTCTTTGCTTTTGAATTTTAGCTGTTGGTTACAACTGCATATTGAATATTACAACAAGGACTGCTAACTCTGTAAGTCTGAAAAATCATATTAAAACATATATGAATAGATGTTTTGAGGTTAACATTCATGTTTTCACTGTAAGTGAGAAGTGCATCTAAAAATCTTGTAAATAAATTTGTCCTTACAGAAATTACGAGGTCAAACTGAAGCTCTTTATATACTAACAAAATGTAACAATACTCGTTTTGAATTTATATTTACAAATGTGGTTCCTGGAAGTCCTAGACTTTTTACTTCTGTGATTGCAGTGCACAGGTATAGTAATATTTTATGCATTATTGGGTATTTTTAAAGCAATTATATGATTCCATGTGGTGCTATAAGATAAGTACTGGACTGCTAGCCACAAGGTTGGTAGTTCAAACCCACCCGTCACTCCTTGGAAACCCCCTACAGGGTCGCTGTAAGTTGGAACCGATTTGAAGACACTTACCAACAACAGTGATTAAAAGGTTTAGAAGTGTGATGCTGTCATTCTCTCAGCTCTGTTCTGAAATATCCTGAAGGCTGCTTTAGAAGGAATGCATTTCATTATCATTTGATAAAACACTTTGAGACACCTGAAAATTTATAAAAATTTCTAATGAAGATCCTATTAAATTAGCTATCAGAGTAGGTAGAGTGAAATGGAGAATTTATTCAAGGTAGATAAACAAGTTGGATAATTCATTCATTTAAAAGGTTATTTATTTAAAAAAGAAAAGGTTATTTATTTAGCAGTATGGCACTGTAGGAGTCCTGGTGTGGCTCTATGGGTTAATGCGCCAGACTGCAAAACTGTATGAACTGCCAAGATTGGTGGTTCAAGCTCACAAGCTACTCCTCGGAAACCCTATACAGGTCACTGTGGGTTGGAATTGAGTCGATGGCACTTAACAACAACAACAACAACATGGCACTGTAGGATCAGCACTGAACTGCAAACCACGAGGTCAGCAGTTCAAACCCATCAGCTACTTCTTGGAAACGCTGTACAGGGTCACTATAAGTTGGAACTGAGCAACACAGCAGAAATCCTGTATGGGTTTTTTCCTTAAAAAGTTTTCTTTTGGTTTTGTTTGCTACATTCTTTCCCCACCCCCACCCCCGCCCACCCACTAACTTAGTGCTTTCTTTCTCTCTCTCTCTGTCTCTATCTCCTTTTTTAAAATCATCCCCTAAGTATTATGGTTTTTTTAAAGCTTGAGTAAAATTGTACACTTGGCCAAACAAAGTGTACAGTTTGGTGGTTTTTCATTTAATTCCAGAACATCTCCAACACTCTGAAAGAAACCCCATACTGGTTAGCAGTCATTACCTGTTTCCCCTGCCACAGCCATTGGCTACCACTAATTTGCTTTCTGTTGTTATAGATTTGTCTCGTCTGGACAGTTCACATAAGATGAGTCATACTATATGTGACCTTTTGTCTATGGCTCCCCTCAGTTAGCCTAATGTTTTCAGTGCTCATTTATGTTACAACATAATTTATGTATCAATACTTCCTTTCTGTTTATGACTGAGTAATAGTCCATTGTTTGAATATACCAAATATCATTTATGTTTCGGTCAGTTAATGAACATTTGTGGGGGTTTTCCTGCTTTTGGGTTGTTGTGAATAGTGTTGCTTTGAATATACCAGAATATACAGATTTTTATGTGAACGTACGTTTTCAATTTCCTTGAGCATATACCTCAGTCCTTTATTTCATGTTATGTAAAATGAATAATTTTAAAGGGAACATGAAAACGGCTTTAGTTTAGTAATGTGAAAATAGTATAAGTAGTTCACAGTGACATAATTTATAAAAATTAAAATGACTAAAACTAAGAAAACCCTTTTATTAATCTTATTAAATGCTGTTTTCATTGTGGAGTAAAATTGTTGTTGTTAGGTGCTGTTAGTCTATTTTGACTCATAGTGACACTGTGTGACATTGTAGAACTGCCCCATAGGGTTTTCTAGGCTATGATTTTTATGGGAGCAAATCATCTGATCTTTTCCTCACAGTTGCTAGGTGGGTTTGAACGGCCAACCTTGTGCTTAGTAATCATGCACTTAACCGTTCCTTTACCAGGTTCCTTGGAGTAAAATTAGAATTAACTTATCAAAGTGTGTCACTTTGGGGTAAGCACTGGATTGCTAACCAAAAGGTTGTTGGGTCACACCCACCAACTGCTCCTTGGAAACCCTACACAATGTTGCTATGAGTCAGAACCGACTTGACAGCACTTAACAACAACAATATTCAAAAGCTAATCAGATTGTTTTTGCTGTATTTAGTCTTCATTAGAAGAGAAACCGGAAGAAAACAAAGTCAGGGAGATTTCCCACACACACATACATCCACACACTAATGGGTTGCTTTTTGGAGTTGGTAGAGATTTGTTGTAATTTTCTCTGTAGAGAAAGAAGTGAGTCTAGTATATTCAAGCTGCAGTGAGAAAAGTAATTGTACTGTTTACTGTCAAAAGAATCATGGTACCATTACTTAAAACAGGTTGAAAAAAAAAAAAAAGTACAGCATTTTAATGGGGGGGAACAACTTCCAGGTAGGTCTATTATGTGCAATCATTGTTTTGTTTAGAGAAGTCTGTTTGTTTCCTATCACTTCTGCTGTGTGATGCATATTGCCTTAGAAGTTAGCCATCTAAAAAAATGGATTATGGAATCAAATCTAAAAAAATGGATTATGGAGATGTAACAAACAAATAATGAAATACAAAAAACTCTAATCACCAGACTCCGCTGAAAAGAAAATTTTAAAAAATTTACCAGAGTAATTATTTATGTGATGTACATAGTACATAGATACTTGAGTCCTGGTGTGGAGCTGTGGGTTAATGCACCAGACTGCAAAGCCGTTTGAACTGCAAGGTCGGCAGTTCAAGCTCACCAGCTTCTCTTCAGAAACCCTATACAGGGTTGCTGTGGGTCAGAATCGACTTAACAACAACAACAACATAGATACTAACAACTTTATTTTAATAGTTAAGTAAACATAATCCAAGGAAAAAACCATTTTCAGTTTGGGATGACTTTTTGCTCATTCTTTTTTATAGAGCATATGAAACATCTAAAATGTATCGTGATTTTAAGTTGAGAAGTGCACTCATTCACAATAAGCAACTAAGATTATTACCACAAGAACATGTATATGATAAAATCAATGGAGTATGGAATTTATCCAGTGATCAGGTATTGTGCAAAAATACTAATAAATCTTTTGGTTTTTATATTCATTCAAGTCTAATTATTAAATTAACATTATAGCTTTTGACATGAAATGTTATTCTGACTTTCCTGTTTTTATGGCACTGGTCTCTTTCAAACAACTTGAGGTCTGCATGGAATTTGGAGCTGAAAAGGGCCTTAGAGCTCATCTAGTTCAGTCTTCCTTCGTTTATAGAGGACAAACTCAGGCCCAAAAGAGTTATGTGACCTCACATATGGAAGTTTGTCCCAGAGTCGTGCTCTTCCACACTTTCCACCACATCTTGATTCCTTATGCCAATAGCGGAGAGCCGTGGTGTGGACAATCTCAGAAACCTTTTAATCTGGTCTTTTTTTTTTTTTTTTTCACAGTATTTTTTATTGTAGGAATATAAGTCAGGTACACAATTTAGTGATATCAATTACATTAGTTATGTTGTGCACCCACCACTCAGAACAGTTGTTAATCTTGTCTTTGGGGAACTAACCATATAATTGATTTGCTGTCACTTAAATTGGAACCTATTCAACGGCACTTAACAACCAAAACAAATCCATTATTGTAGCGCCATTTGTGTGTTTGTAAATGTATTATGTTTTTACATATTTATTTGTATGTTGTTACATGTCATTGAGTTGGTTCCGACTCATAGCAACTCTATATGTATGAGTCAGAACCACCTCAATGACACTTAACAGTAACAACATATAAATATGTAATATACACACACAAATGAAGAATTACAATAATGGATTTAAGCAACAACAAATCAATTATATTTTGGTTCTTTAAAGACAAGATTAACAACTATTTTGAATGGTGGTTACACAACATAGCTAATGTAATTGATACCTGGTATGGTGCTGTAGGATAAGCACTTGACCTCAAGGTCAGCGGTTCAAACTCACCAGCTGCTCCTTGTTGCTATAACGGTTGCTGAGTCGGAACCGACTCAGCACTTAACAACAGTATGGTTTCTGAGGCTGTAAATCTTTGCAGTAGCAGAAAGCCTCATCTTTCTCCTGTGGAGCTGCAGATATGCTAGAATCATTAACCTGTGGTTAGCAGTCCAGTGCTTAGCCTAAAAAGCCACCGACTCCCATTTATTTACTTAAGCAACTAATATTTGAAATAAGTAACATCATTTTCTAGAGAAAGGTGTATTTTACTAATAATGTTCGGCTTTCTTGTGTATTACAACTTAGATTAATAACCTCTATGTTTAATCTTTAACATTTGATTGAAGAGTTTATTGCTAGTTAAATTTCATAAACATAATGATTCGATTCTAAAGATTTGTTAGCCTTTGCTCATTTGAGACTTCTTTTTTTTTTTAAGTGTTTATTTTTGAGTTGAGTGAAAGTTTTATATTCAACAAATCATACACCTTGTTTCATTACAATGATTATAATCCCCTCCATGTACCATGAGTTAACAGTATTTCTCTCTATTCACATGAGGGTTTTTTTCAAAACATTATATATTCAAAATATATAATAATTTACACCACCAAAGGGCATATTCTGCAAGTCTGCCTTCTGGGTGCCAGCTCTCAGTCCCTCTCTTCCCATGAATCTCGAGCCCTCGGCTACTCCCTATCTCCGTGTCCCCATCTCTGCCTCCATCTCTGGTATCACTGTTTCTCTAGATAAGGTTTCACATTCCACTTGTGCTCTTCTCCCTTGATAGTCCTAGGGTCCTTTGTTGACTGTAAGATTAACCACTCCCCCATTTTTTATGCAAAGCTTCTACCTTTACAATTGTGACAGTCACAATTAGTCATGATAACAATTACTCACTGTTGAATCATAAGAATCTTATCCCCATCTCTTTTTACCAGACCCATCTAGACAAGATGAAAACTGTTTAGTGGGCACACTATCTTCCCCCATTGAGAAGTTCTTTTAAATTGATTAGAGTTCTATACAATAAAGAACCCTCCCCATTTGAATAATGGCTTCTCAACCTTTAGGTCAGGGATTAGAAAACTGTTTCTGTAAAGGGCCAGATCCAGCCATACACAATATTAAAAGACTAAGCATGACTGTGTTCCAATTAAAACTTTATTTGTGGACACTGAAATTTGAATGTCATATAATCTTTACTCTGCCACTATATATAGATGTTGGTTGGTTTTTTTTCTTAAACTCTTTCAACTATTTAAAAATGTAAAAATCATTCTTTGCTTTCTGGCCATACCAAAAACAGACTTCAGAACCAATTTGGCCCATAACCCATAGTTTGCTAACCTGTTTTGGGTCATAGCTTCAATGTCACTTTCTAGAAACTTCTGTCTGTGTGCTGCATATGCAGCCCTCTGATTTACGACTGTTCTAGCACAGAGAACTTATCTGTATACCCACATTCGATTGTAGGCTTTAGAAGAATAGAGGGGACTTACTCTGCTCACTGCCATTTTAAAATTAATTCATTAATTAGATGTCTGGGATTACTAGCTATATCATTTTTTTGAATATTGGGAATATTATTGTCAATGTAATTTGTGTTTAATGAAAAATAATAAAGCTAATTAAATGTGCTCACCTACCATTTTAATTTAGGAGTTTTGTAAATTCTTTTTCTCCTAAATAAGAGGAAATAATAACATGAATTATTCCTTACTAAGTTTTTCTTAAGGAGTCATGGTGGTGCTGTGGATTAGGCATTGGCCTACTAACCACAAGATCAACAGTTCAAACCCAACAGCTACTCCATCAGAGAAACAGGAGGCTGTCTGCCCCCAGAGAGATTTAGATTCTCGGAAACCCTTACTAAACTATTAATGAGACTTGAGACGGGAAAAACGGGGGACTACTTTTTTTTTTTTTTTTCATAATTCTTTGCAAGTAGAGAGTGGAGGGAGAAAATATGTATGTGTGTCCAAAGGGTTTATAAAAAGTTTATGGGAAAATTCCATTATCTTTTGATTCCGTTTTTCCATAGACCGTTTGAAGCCCTCTCATATGTTGAGTGTGTTTGTATGCCTAAATGTGTGATATGTGTGTGTGTGTGTGTGTGTGTGTGTAATTGGTTGGCAAATGGACTTTTCTGATGTTTCAAATATGATCATCCCAAAAAAGGACTCTTTAGGTTCTGGGTAAAATTGTGAGTTAATGGCTTAAATCTCAAAGTATAAAAAAGAAAATAACTATGTATGAATACTAATGTGGCACTGTGTGTTAATGCGCTGGATTGCAAAATTGGCTTGAACCACAGGTTAGTAGTGCAAACTCACCAGCAGCTACTCGGAAACCATGTACAGGATTGCTAAATCAGAACTGACTTGACAGCATATAACAACAACAATAATGTGTAAGGAGTGGTTTGAGAATGGAAGTTTAAATGGTAGAGGCAGGTAATTTTGGTACCATAGAATTAGACCTCAGACCCTTAGCTATCATACTGGGATGCTTTTGACTAGATATTGAAGGGTTATGTATAACTGAAGACAGTTTTGATCTAGAATATTGATGAAGAGCCATTAGATACCTCTTGTCGACTGCTGGGGTATCACATGTGTTTTATCTCTCTTTAACTTCAATTTCTTTGCCTTGAATTATCCCAAATTTTGAATCATAATCATGATAAGCTCTAACTAGTAATGCTTATTATGTGCCAGGCATTGTACTAAGGGCTTTAGTCACATAAGTTATTTGTTTAAATCTCCAGCTTATATTTGCAGAATGACCAAGAAGAAATTTGCCCCGGGTCAGAGAACTACTCATGTACTGATGGTGTGATGATTAGGAGTCTGACTCTAGAATTTATGTTCTCAGTCATCTAACTTAGTTCCAGCCAGTGAATGATTAAGTCACTGATATTCTATGATGCACAATTCTGGTAGTATCTCCTACTGTGATAATCAGAATAAACAAGTGTATAGAAAATAAAGAATAAATATCCAAACAAATGATCATTGATGTATTTCTCATTATTCTTTTTAACAGGGAAATTTGGGGACCTTTTTTATTACCAATGTAAGAATTGTGTGGCATGCAAATATGAATGACAGTTTTAATGTCAGCATACCGTATTTGCAAATTGTAAGTACATGCAGTTTGGTGACCTTATTTTAACAGAATAAATCATTTATTTGTGTTCAGCAATTAACAAGACTTGAGATTCAGTAAGTTCACTCTTTCTCTTTTGAAATGGCAGCTGTTATAGCTGAGAGCATTCTTTGCTATGTCAACAAAGACAAGACCCAAATGCATTGATATTCAAGGGAAATAACACCATTATCATTTTGAGATTAATATAAAATATGTTGGATTCTTAAAGTTAAAATAGTTGGAGTCCATTCAAAGGACTTTAATTAGGCAAGTAAACAATATTAATAACCTGGGCATGGTTTTAACACACTTCCACAAAATTTGTCTTGGCTCTCTTGCCACTTTCTGCTCTAAAACCTTTTAAAGTCAGAATTTATTAATTTTGTAAATGAGTTAATTCCATTGTATTTAAATATAGCTTGTAATACACGCTGAATACATACTACAAGCTCACTGAAAAGGAATCAAGATGTTTTTAAGCGATAATATTATTATCATAAATTTAATTAAAGCTAATAAAATCCTGAATAAGAACCAAAACCAATTTGTTTTGGGAATAGGAAAGATTGATCTTTTTACTCTGTTACTACTATGAGTTGTGAGTCAGTGAAATAGAAAACCCCAGTAAACTGAACAATTTCATTTTACGTAAAGCTATTTATAGGACTACTCAGCAGCTGCTTCTTGGAAACCCTATAAAGGGTCACTATGAGTTGGAACAGACTCAACAGCACTTACCAACAACAAACAAGTTCAAATTAGATGGAACATAAAAGCGATTAATGAAAATACTATGAGATTATCCTATGATAATTACCATTTTTGTAGGAAATAAGTAAGTTTAAGACTAAGCAGTCTTATCAATAAATAATTATTAAGTAGATTTAGTGTATACATTATCTAGAAAATGCCTTTTTTTTCTTTAAGAAAATTCTTGAGGATTATTCATGAACTAGAGCATACACACATGTTGACATGGGTGACAGGGCAGGTAATATACAAGAAGGAGGTTAGCAGAAGAAAGATGAAGGTAGCAGGAAACACAGGGAGGAATGCATTAGTTAAAGTGAACAGAGGTATATGCTGTTAACTGTTGGTAAATGGAGGAAACTGCAGCCAAGTAATGAAGCAAAGTATATGATTTGTTGAATAAAAACTGATGATCTGCTCTATAAACCTTCACTCAATTCATACACACACAAAAAATATTGTAAAGGAAAATTCTTGATCTTTGAAAAGGATAATTTTTGCACAATATTCTCAAGTCTGTCTTATGCTAAATTGTTTGATTTCTGAGTAACTTTTAAAAATATCATTTGTTCATGAATTTGCCAAATATTGAACAATTCCCAAAACTGTTCAAGGTGCTAGAGATACATTCATAAAAATCATCAACCAGTACACAGTATCTACCATCAGAGAGTTTTCTGGTCTGGTGGGGAAAAGTAACACATTAAGTAGAAAATTATTGACTTTGACAGGAAGAAAATTATTTCTGCATCTAAAAAATGTCCAAAATATATAAGAACTTATAATCAGGACTGAAAAAGTGTAACAAGCAGAGTTTGCATTGATTGATAAAATTGGTCCATGTATTTTTCATTACATTTATCTATATTTTAACTTGCCTAACCTAACTTTTATAATGAATAATTACTGAGTAGTAACAACAACAAACAACCCTGTGCTTTCTGTTCTTTAAATAGGTTTTCTTTTGTTATTTAAGAATTATTTTTGTTAGGTGCCATCAAGTCACTTCTGACTCATAGATAACCTATATGCAACTGAACAAAAACACCGCCCGGTCCTACCCCATCACCACAACCACTGCTGTGTTTGAACCCATTGTCACTGCTACTATGTCAGTCCATCGCGTGAGAGTCTTCTTTTTCACTGACCCCTCTACTTTACGTAGCATGATTTCACCAGAGACTAGTCCCACCTGATAACATGTCCAAAGTTCGTGAGACGAAATCTCGCCCTCCTTGCTTCTAAGGAGCATTCTGGCTAAATATGGCCTCTGGAATGAATTCAACGAAGCCCAAACAACTTGCAATCTGATACCATCACAGTCTGTCACTGCTGTAGTCATGGTCTAACTTCAGCTTCGAGTCTCAGACATTGCTCTGGCCCCGCCCACATAGATATATACCAGCTTCTTCTGTTTTCTGTCTCTGTCACCCATAATCACCTGGGTAGATTACCTTTTGACAGCCCGGCTGCCAGTGTTATGTGATTCTTAACTGGCTGTGTGTGTACTAGTCAGGTGTGAAGAAATCTAGATGGAAAGCCAGTTACCAGTAAAGCCTTGGTCTCTCTTTTTTCTCTCTCTCACTCTGTCAATTTCTGACGTCCATGTCTCGAAGTGTAATTTGCCATCACCTGTCACAGATTACTCTTTTCTGAGCTTTTCCCATAATTGTAGACCACCCCTTAAACTACCATCAATTACATTTTTGTCACTTAGTATAGTGCTGATGTGGTGCTGCAGGATAATGCACTCGACAGCACTCAACAGCAACAGCACTAACTGTAGTTCTGCCTGCCTTCCTCCTCTCTGGCCCCTGGTGTCACTGTCCAAGCTAAGCCTTCATGTCACACAGACCTTTTGATGTTAATTACATGTGATCTATCCCAGCCTTACCTGATATCCTATGTAAATTTGAGAAGTCAGAAAGCATTTGTGCATATTACCTTATGTTATATCATTATTGTAGCAGAAAAATGAAATACATTGCTTGCTTACAGTTTTTAACAATGAATAAAATGGGTATTTTTGTTTTGTGTTTTAGGAATATTGCTATAAATTTTATCTTTAAAATTAGCCAAAAATGATTAATAACTGAATGCTCATAAACTTAAAAAAAAAGACTGTAAATTGCTTAAGAATTTAGCCACCTATGATGTGAGGCATGAAAGATGTGACTCTTCAGTTAGCCCAGCCTTGAGAGCCACAGACATTGACTAAGTAAAAGATTCTGGCCTTCTATTTAAAAAAAAGATTCAAGTTAAGTTGTTGACTCTCTAGAAGGGGGAGAGATATTTGAATCAGAGGAATTTGTGCATATTTCAGAGATGTCTTTTTATTGCTTTACAATGTACCACCTAGTTTCAGTATAAGTCTGTGTTCAGTTGTTTCTCTGGTAGAGGAAAGAAGGGAGAAGGAAGAAATCTGTCCTTTTAAATGTACTTTCAAATAGTTACTGTGTGAAAGTGTACACACTTGTAGTAAAAGCGTTACGATTACCTGATCATAAAAGCATGCCTTTTTTTTTCTCTTTCATTTTGCATCTAGCGTTCAATAAAGATTAGAGATTCAAAATTTGGTTTAGCTCTTGTCATAGAAAGCTCCCAGCAGGTAAGATATTCTACATTTTTATTTGTCTGTGACATTTAAAACTGTGTGGCAGTCTAGATTTTTAGTTTTATTTACATAATAACCAGGCTAAAACCAAGAATAATATTAGTTATAATATGAAATTCTGTGGAGGGTTTGAAGTCTTGTAGTAATTGTCCACATATGAAGAATTTATTTTTTGTTGGACAGATGCTGTCATTATGATCAAAATTTTTATTATTAACGGCAGTATTAAATCACTAAGTAGCCCTAGTGCTGCAGTATTTAAAGTGCTCAACTGGTAACCAAAAGGTCCCTGGTTTGAACCTGCTAGCTGCCCTGTGGGAGAAAGATGTAGCGGTTTGCTTCCTGAAAGATTTACAGCCTGGGAAACACAATGGGGCAGTTCTAGTTTGTCTTCTAGGGTCACTACAACTTGATGGCACTGGATTTGGGTATTAATTCACTGTGCTAAGTAATGGTATGCATTGTCTTAATCTGTATCTAACTCTGTGATACATTTACTGTTTTCCCTATTTTACACTGAGGCTAGGAACCTTGCCTGTGATCTCACAGCTAGAAAGTGGTAGGGCTACGTGCTGGTCCCAGGGCTGAGTCATTCCCAAGACTGCTTGAGAAACACAGACAGATACAGACATAAACACATACCCTTGATTGAGATTTTATCCTCCTACACATAGATAATTATCTTTTCTTTTTTGTAAAAATACATTTAAATACAACATTCATTTTATTAAATACTTTTCATCTACATTTAAACATGAATAGCTGTTTCTTTTCTGACCTGTAGATTTGTAGCTGCCATTTATTTAGTATTTCCTATGTTCCAGAAAATAAATCAAGTATCCTACATATGCTATTTAATTCAACTTAATGACCATTTTATGATTAGAAATTTGAGGCTTTAAAACATTAAGGAAAGTACATTTTCCAGCATCACAGTAAATTGTAGAGCCAGATTTTGAACTCAAAAACATCTGCTCTTAACCCAAAGCATATGCTCTTCCAGTATGTTCCTTCAATTTTTTTCTACCTATAGCTGAAGATGGAGCCCTTAATGTGGCAGTGGTGGTAAAAACACTGGACTGCTAACCACAAGGTCGGTGGTTAAAACCCATCAGCTGCTCTTAGAAACCCTGTACAGCGTCTCTATGAGTCGGCATCGACTTGAGAGCACTTAATAACAGCAGCTTATGTAGAGAGAAAATATTCTTGTCTTCTCCAGCAGTGAATTATAGTTAAGTTCTTTCTAATTCTCCAAGGAGATAGTCTAAGGCTATTGCCTAGCTCCTTATAATGTATGGTAGATTCCTTTTTATCAAACTCTATCTCAAAAAAAATTTTAGCTCACTTGGTCTTCACAACATATAGTGGTGTTTTTTTTAATCTTAAAAGATCAGCTTTGATATGTACACATGATATGATCTGATATCTGGATATGTTTCAAAATAATGTGTGTTTGGGGTAGGGGTAGATTACAGGTGAAATAGAGTTGGCCAAGTGTCCTTACTTGTCGAGGCTGGATGATGGCTTATGGAGGTTAATTATATTCTTCTGTTTTTGTCTATGTTTGCCATTTTTCATAATAAAAAGTTTTTAAAAACCAACTTTAAATATTGTTCTAAATAAGGAAAATTAGAGCTATAGTTTATTATATACCAAATAATACCATTATTTAGGCTTGTTTGTTGTTTTTTCATTATTTTTTTCATGCAGAGTGGAGGATATGTTCTTGGCTTTAAAATAGATCCTGTTGAAAAGCTACAAGAATCAGTTAAGGAAATCAATTCACTTCACAAAGTCTATTCCGCCAGTCCTATATTTGGGGTGGATTATGAGATGGAAGAAAAGGTAGTTTGTTCAGTATGTGACATACATAGAGTTTGCTGAATTGCTTTTACACAGATGTTTCAAATTCTGATTTAAATACATTATGTACAATTTAATTGTAAACTGTTTTCATTAAAATGAATTCAGGCTCTACTCAGTAAGTCTGGCCGCCACACCATCACTGATTTGTATCTGCCACTTGTCTCCTAACTAGTTGCTTCATCATTCATTCCCTGCTCTCTCTACCTATCCATCTAGATTAGCAGCCTATCCATATACGATTCCTAATTTTATTACTAAAGTGTGTTATGATGTAAGAATATAAACTGTGCAATGATTTTTATAAGACTTGAGTTATTGTAGGGAAATAAAATTGTCAAAGTATATTTGACTAATGTGGTTTCATTAATATTGTATCTTTGATGCATTTTTTTCATGTACTAATCTTCAGCCACAGCCCCTTGAAGCTCTGACAGTCGAACAAATCCAAGATGATGTGGAAATAGATTCCGATGACCATACGGATGCTTTTGTGGTGCGTATTACAAGGGAGGGCTGTTGACTTTTCCCAATGGTTTCCACCTGAGTGGTGTGTCATTGGCTAATAGTCTGCATCTGCAGAACACCGTACAGCTGGAGGCTTTGGAGAATCTCTTACAAAAGAATTCTAGAGCTTTGTTTTGTTTTGTTTTTCCTAAGTGAGGAAATTTTTTTTGTAAGATTGCTTTTAATTTACCAATCTCAGAAGTCGTTTAAGAACAGTGACTCAGGATTTCAAGTACATATGAAAAGTGTTTTCAAACGTTAGAATAATCAAGTGTTAAGAATTATATTTAAAATCTACACTTTCCAGAGTAAATCTTCAATTTATAGGTCATTTTTAAAGAAGGACATGCCTTTGAGAGTATACTTTTCTTTTTCCAAATTGGTGTTATTTAATTAATAGCCAAAATAATAATAATAGTAAATGTTTTCTCCATATTGTGGTCATGAATATAACCAGAATACCTCTCTGGGAACAAATCATTTGAAACAAAAGTATGAAATGTTTAATTGTAAACTATTTCTACTTCCGGCTATATGCATTTATTGATCCATCAGAGCACTGACTGATTATTTGGGGGCGTTTTGTTTGTTTTGCCAGAATCTTCTCTAAACCAAAAGTTCGGAAGGCATTTTATAGTTTCTAAGTCATTTCTTTTTTTTTTATCTCCTTTCAAGTTAACAGTGCCAGTTTTACACTGATTACAAAGCACATTGTTAGAACTTTAAACTTACTCTTGTAGACATTATTGATGGTTGCAAGAAGTTATTTCTGCTGCCAGAATTGGAGAGATAGTGACACATTCATTTACAGAATCATTCTGTAAATTAAGTAGTTGCTCCTTAGCCTACTGATTTATTATAATCTCATATGAGTGCAATATTACATGTGAGTTTTTTCCCTCATAGGCTTATTTTGCCGATGGAAACAAGGTAAGGACATTTCAACTACAGTATATGAAAAAAAATTCTATATTTCAGCATATAGTATTCACAAACTTATGTGAAACCTATTTTGTTTTTTCTTCTTCCTTGCCCCTCTTCTCTATTCCCATCTCATCTTCTTATCTCCCAAAAAGCAACAAGACCGTGAACCCGTATTTTCAGAAGAACTGGGGCTTGCAATAGAAAAATTGAAGGATGGATTCACCCTACAGGGACTTTGGGAAGTAATAAGTTGATCTTGAGTTGAACTGAATTTCTATTTAAAGATATCTCAAGATTAAAGATACTAGTTGCCTGGGTTAAGGCAAGGAATAGTTTTTGTATTTACAGAAAAATAATTAAGGGAAAATTCATTTATCTATGACTTTACTACCAATTTTCTAAAACATTATATTTAAAATTGTAATAGAATTGTATTTAGTCTGTATATAGGTTTACTTTGTAATAATACTTGTAACTGTCAGTGTGCAGATACAAATGACTCTCGTGCCTGGTTTAATAAAGAACTTATATGTAGCACCATTTAATGTTTTCAAAGTATTTTTTAAAAGAATAAGACTGTTCCCATGGAATAATAAAAACGCTGGTTTTCTGTTATGAAAATTTGTTTTAAATATATCTAAATGTGATAAGCAGCTAAATAATTCTAATAAAATTTATGACCCTTAAGCCTATCATCTTTAGGGGGACTTTTTTTGTAAAAAGTAAAGATTATAACATCTCTGAAGTATGATACGAAATTTCAAACAGTTCATGGAGAAATAGAATGAAAAGATAATGTAAACCCCTCATCTGTCAGTCCCTATGTAAAGTTTTGGGGACTACCAGGGGGCTTCAAAAAGTTTGTGGAAAAATTCCATTAGTTTTCAATTCCCTCTCCAATTCCATGAAATTTTTCAAGTCCCCTCATATTGTAAATAATTCTAAAATATACTTATTTTGTAAGGAAGTGGTTTTATTTATTTTCTTATTTGTATTTATTGAAACATCTTTGAACTTTTTCAAAAAATAAAGCATTGCTTTTTTATTTCTTAGTGAAGTTGGTGAGGTCTCTAGCATCATTCAGCCACTGCTTAAATATAAAGCAGCCTCTTTACAAGGAACCTTTGCCATATCATGGAAATTAGCGAAATGAGCCTTCTTTCTCTAGAGGGAAAGGAGTAGGTGTGTGAACACATCTAACGTAAGATGTAACTTCTATGTGCAACCATGGACACATCCATCCCATAGACTACGCAGAGTTTATTAAGAATCATTGTACAGAAACTATAAATTGATTTCTTCATTTAAAGGGAAGATGGTTTTTAGATTTTTAAAGGAAGGAGTTATAAAAAAAAAAAAAAACCTATATGAGAAAAAAAATTGGTAGTTTGAAAAATTTATTCAAGTCAGAAATAAACAATACTTTCAATAATATTAATTAGATATATTTCAAGCAAAAAAAAATATATATGGTTTGCTAACTACAAAGTAATAACCTGAAATATCATCTATCTCAATCATTAATCTTTTCAAATGTGAGGTGTTACGTGTAGAGAGAAATGAGTCATTTATTGTTTAAACAAGGGAGCAGCTGTTAGTTTTTTCTAGTGTGTTAAAACCGTTAGTGGCATCTATAAATGGAAAAAGAGTCAATGAGCTCTTTCAGCTGTTGTTTTAGCAGCTGACAGTACCATTGACTTCACTGTGATGTAAAATAAAAGAAAAAACTGTTACTCATGGAGAGAGACCTGAAAGTTTAAAAATACATAACTCCCTGATCTGGGTACTGTCATTGGAGTTACCCACTAGGTTCTGGGGCTATGGGACTGAATGACACAGACCATAAAAAAATCCCCATCTTCATGAAGCTTTTGTTCTAGTGGACAAGTTTCAGAATCTCAAACTCTGAAATTACAGTATTCCTGCAGTCCTACTGACATCCACAAATGTGACAATATGATTATGTAGCAAAGTATATCATGAAAAATTATGCAGTGTTAACTACATATGTTGAGCCCTGGTGTGGTGCTGCTATAGGATAAGCACTGGACTGCTAATCGCAATGTCGGCAGTTCTAATCCACCTACACAAGATCACTATGAGTCTGAACTGACTCGACAGCACACAACAATAACATCTACATACATCTACATGTGCTCTGATGGCACAGTGTGATCAGTATGGGACCGCTAGCCACAGGTTGGCCGTTGAAACCCACCAGCCTCTCCAAGGAGAAGAATGATGTTGTCTGCTCCTATAAAGACTCTCAGTCTCGAAAATCCATTGCAGGGTCCCTGGGAGTCAGAATCAACTCACTGGCAGTGGGTTTTCGGAGTTTACATCTACTTAAAAAGGAGTCATGGTGGGGCATGGGTTAGGTGCTTGGCTGACAACCAAAAGGTTGGTAGTTCAAAGCCACCAGCTACTCCTCAGGAGACTGATGTAGCAGTCTGCTTCTGTAAAAGATTTACAGCCTTGGAAACTCAATGGGCTGTCATAAATGAAAGATATATTTTTCAAATCATGACTCCTGTATTCCATAATTAATATGGTGTTTCATTATAATCAATAGACTACACTGTGATTCTAGTTATATATTTTTTCTCATAAGGCTTGTTTTCAAAATTATACAGTGATAGAGCACTTTATTCTGATGGTGCGATATTTTGTTGATAGCGTTGTTCTTGGGTTACATCCATTTTATTTTTGTTAAACATTTGTGAAAGATAATTTTCAACACTTCAAACTACAGAATCTCTTTGGTGATCGTTGATATTTGTAAGTATGTGGATTTTTTCCTTCCTCAGTCTCGATTTTTAACTCTCTTCCTGTTTTGAATTCTATTTCTGTCTGTTCCTGGTATAGTACTAGACCGCAAGGTCAGCTTAAAGCACAAGGTCTGCAGTTCAAACCCACCAGCCATTCCTTGGAAACCCTGTACAGGGTCACTATGGGTCGGAACTGACTCGATGGCACATAACAACAACAAAATTATGACTTTTGAGTCTGTTTCTATTTGTTCTGTTTTGTTGTTGATCTTGATTCCTTTTCACCATTAGCCTTTATTTCCCTCTCCTTTTTTGTTTTCTTTTTTTGTTTTTAATTGCCACCTCAAATGCTTTGTAAAGTAAGCCAGGTGTAAATAAGTTGAATAATTTTATAATTTAATTTGATACTTTTTAATTGCAGTTTTTCCACCTAAGAATGAAGATAATTTAGAATATCTTAGAAAATTAATAGTTTCTCTGCACTTACTATTTTCGCTTATGATGTGCTATCTTAAAGGTTACTTAAAACTGTATTTATAGTCTATATATCAAAGTCTTTATAAATGCCCTGCTTTTAGTTTAACTTTTTCTTTTCTTTTCTTTTCTTTGGCTTTAACAAACAGAAATTTATTTTCTCAAAGTTTACGAGGTTAGAAGCCCAAATTCAGGGCACCAGTTCTTAGGGAAGGCTTCCTATCTCTCTGGGCTCTAGGGGAAGGCCTTTGTCTTTCAACATCTGTGGGGCCAGTTTTTCTTTTTCTTTTCCTTTTTTTTTTTAAGTTCTTATTGTGAATTGAGTGAAAGTTTACAGGGCAGATCATCAATTTTACACTCAGCAAATCATAACCTTGTTTCATTACAAGTATTATAATCCCCTCCATTTAAGTGCCCTGCTTTTAAAAGGAAAATATATATCCCACTGTTTTAAGTTGTTGTCACCACTTGTGGGTCAGTTTGCCATACTGTGATGGTTTGTGTGTTGCTGTGAGGCTGGAAGCTGTACCACTGGTAATTTAATTAAATTTGTAGTTATACCCCATATATCAAAAGTTTTTATAAGTGTTCTGTTTTTTAAAAGAAAAATGTATCTCTCACTGTTTTAAGTAGAAAATAGAAATACATATGTAACATTTCTTGGAAAGGGGATCTATCTAGCTTATGAGAATTCAGATCAGCTCACCTCATATTCTTGGCATCGTTAATTTGGAGAGTTAAGTCACTTGCCAGACCAGTGATTGAGGACTGACTCATTTTTATGACTCAGTGTTTGGTTAATTCAAAAAGCATTTTCTTGTGGCAGCCTTTATTAGCATATCTTCTAAAGCTTTATGTATTTTAAAGCTTTCCACTTCACTTAAATGTCTTGTTTCTTATCTGTTCCCTTAGTGATTAAAAGTTCCAGTTGTCCTTTCAATTTATAACAGCTGCAAGAACAACTCTTCTTTCCAAACTAGCTCTCCTAAATTCCCGTTGTTAGAGTTGGTATCTATATTTAGCTGGTGGGATTAAATTGCAAAGGCTTGAAGCTGGGCAAAGCACAGCGATCTGCCTTTTTACAGCTAGACCTGTGTGCTGCGAGGATCTAAGGCCTTCAGTGTCCCCTTCCTTATCCAGGTTACTCACAAAATGGATTCCCAGCGGGAACTCGCAGAGGAACTGCGGCTTTACCAATCCACCCTACTTCAGGATGGTCTGAGAGATCTCCTAGATGAGAAAAAATTCATCGACTGCACCCTAAAAGCAGGTGACAAAAGTCTTCCCTGCCACAGATTGATTTTGTCGGCATGCAGTCCTTACTTTCGGGAGTATTTTTTATCAGAAATTGGTGAGGAGAAGAAGAAGGAGGTGGTACTAGATAATGTGGACCCTGCTATACTTGATTTAATCATCAGATACCTGTACTCCGCCAGCATTGACCTCAACGATGGAAATGTGCAAGATATTTTTGCCTTGGCCAGTCGTTTTCAGATCCCCTCGGTGTTCACAGTCTGTGTTTCATATCTCCAGAAAAGACTTGCTCTTGGTAACTGTTTAGCCATCCTAAGATTAGGACTTCTCTTGGACTGCCCAAGATTAGCCATTTCTGCCCGTGAATTTGTATCTGATCATTTCCTACAGATTTGTAAGGAAGAGGACTTTATGCAACTGTCTCCACAGGAATTAATCTCCGTCATTTCAAATGACAGCCTCAATGTAGAAAAGGAAGAAGTTGTATTTGAGGCCGTGATGAAATGGGTGCGAACAGACAAAGAAAACAAGGTTAAAAACCTTAGTGAAGTGTTTGATTGCATCCGTTTTCGTCTTATGACAGAAAAATACTTTAAAGATCATGTTGAGAAAGATGATATAATCAAAAGCAACCCTGAACTCCAGAAAAAAATCAAAGTTCTAAAAGATGCCTTTGCAGGTAAACTCCCAGAACCTAGTAAAAATGCCGAGAAAACTGGGGCTGGTGAAGTGAATGGTGATGTTGGTGATGAAGATTTACTTCCTGGTTACCTGAATGACATTCCCAGACATGGAATGTTTGTCAAAGACCTCATCCTTTTGGTTAATGACACAGCTGCAGTGGCTTATGACCCCACAGAAAATGAGTGCTACCTTACTGCACTGGCTGAGCAGATTCCCAGAAATCATTCCAGCGTTGTTACCCAACAAAACCAGGTGTATGTGGTAGGAGGACTATATGTGGATGAAGAAAATAAGGATCAACCTCTACAGTCTTACTTCTTCCAGGTAAGAAAGACTTTACATAATTTGAGGCATAAAGGGAAGCCTGTTAACCCACCATTCAATTAAGCAATGTTAAGAGTTATTCAGGAGACTTGCAATTTTTTCTCATTGATGCCCTGTTCTAATTCCCTTAGGCATTAAAGGCTGCTAACTGCTAGGTCACCGGTTCAAACCCACCAGCTGCTCCTCAGGAGAAAGATGAGGCTGCCTGCTCCCGTAAAGACAGTCTCAGAAAACCAACCTAGGGTAGCTATGGCTTAGAATGGGCTCGATGGCAGTGGGGTTTTTGGATTTTATACTCTCATTACTTAGAGGATTGACAGAGAAAAATATTAAAGTCAGTTAATTTCGCTGTGTACTAGTATTTAATAAAATGCTTGGGGATGTTCAAATGTTTTAATGATGACTCAAAAATTTTTAAAATAATATTTTACCAAAAAGTCATGTTTATAATTGACCATGATCCTTTAAAATCCACTATTTTTGTAAAAACAAAATCTAATTTACATACTTTTACCTGAAAGCTAGGTTAATGTGTTTTCCTAAAACAAAGCACTTTACACATTACAAAGAAGTAACAGATGGTCATATAGCATTTCATCTCTTACTTATAGTTATTGCCTAAAATTTAACCTACTTGCCATCAAGTCGATTCTGATTACTAGTGACTACATATAGGGTTCCCAAGACTGCAAATCTTTGTGGGAGCAGAGAGCTTCATCTTTCTCCTTTGGAACAACTGATGGGTTTGGACTGCCAGCCTTGCAGTTAGCAGTCTAGTGCTTATGCTAAAATAAAAGTGTGTTGAAAATTATAAGAACTGGTATACGTAGTCTATATACTTTGGATTACTTTCCCGGAAAAATTAACATCAAGTATCACTAGTTTGAATTGAGTATGTTTAGAAGTTTTATTTATTATATAAAATAATTTAGATTGGAGCTATTCTTAGACCTTATAAAAATTCAGCAATCTTTTTTTTTTTTTTTTGGTTACACTACAGAAGTTCTCAAGAAAACAAATTTTTCTCAACTAATGGACTCTTGGTAGTTTGAAGGGAGTTTCTTTAATATTATCAATGCATTATACTTTTATCAATTTATGAGGGAATCAGTGACTTAATTTCTATCTTTAATAATGCTAGTACCAGTACTTTGTAGGTTACAACTAACTCAAAAGACTTGGTTTAGGTCATAGCTAATCATGGCCTGTGGCTGATGAGTACTTAAGCTGGAAAGGCCAAAGATAAGTAAGTGTAGAATGTCGTGCCACCATCATAATATGCTCTCAGACTGTGTCGCTTGCTGTGCATTCACAAAATTCTACCTTAATCAGCTTTTCCTAATCTTGAATAATTATACATGTTAATCATGCTTCTCAATTTTCAGAGATCCAGTGAAGAATCTTAACTATGAAAAAGAAAAATAAAATAAAATCTGTCAGCATAACTCTTTGAATACAAACCAAAAAATGTCCTAACCCTAATTTAACATTCAGACTCCTAGTGTAGTACTGTAGGATAAGCACTGGATTGTGAACCACTAGGTCAACATTTCAAAACTACCAGCTGCCCATTGGAAACCCTCTACAGGGCCTCTATGAGCTCGAACTGACTTGACAGCGCTTAGCAACAATATGCTAAAGGACTAAATAAGAATATGTGTGTAAAGTATTTCATACAAAGTCTTATCACCAAGTGAAAATGTCATTGTTGTTAAGTGCCATGGTGTCAGTTCCAACTCATAAAACCCTGTATAGGGCTTCGGGACCTTTAAATCTTTGCAGGAACAGAAAGCCTCATGTTTATCCCACGGAGCAGCTGATGAGCTCAAACTTGCGACCTTGTGGTTCCCAGTCCAATGCTTATCCTCTGGAGCCAGCATGCTCCTAAAACATCATATGTACTGACTTATTTCTACTGCACTATACATTTCTTTCTTTACCATGGATATTTTTCCAAAGTAAAAGTTTTTGTGACCATAATCCATACGTTGAGATTAGTAAATGCAAAGCTAACAGTGGATGTGTGGCAGTTCAATTCTTCCTGTCGTCTACAGTTCATTAGTACATTGTTTAACTGAGTTTACTAGACCAGATACAGACGGGCTCCCATAGACTCCCGCTCTATACCACTGGTTTTTATATCTACCTCTATTCTTGGTATGCAATGATTCTGGGCATTATTCCTTTTTCTTCTGCTGCAAACATATGTAGTACCAGAGAGAACAACAAATCTGTGGCTGTACTCCCGCAGGAAACACTTTTCTTATACCTAGGTGAATATAAATGCAAGGTGAAAAACTTAAAAATATTAATAGTAATTCTGGGAGGCCGGCTGAAACTAATACTGGCCCCCCAGAATCACTGACCCTAGAATTTGGGTAGGTAAAGGACCATCTTAAGCTTGCAGAAGTGGCAGTAACAAAAGCAAGCCAAGTTACTTCTTCATATCATAACTTCCCAGTTGTCTGTGCGCTGAGCGACAGGTCCAGTTGTCCCAGGCCGGCTTGGGGAGCACGTTAAATATAGCATGTGGTGGTCACTCACATAATGTGACCATCCCCACTGTCGCTGCCTTTCTTTACTCAGTGTGTTTCAAACCTGAACAAGCCAACGTGGGAAGAAAATCTGACAAGAAACCTCACAGTTCTAACTTACGATGACTCTATTTTATTCTTTTTCCTTTCTTGAAGTCCTGAAGATTTCAGTACTTTTAACTATTTTGGAAGGCCATGCAAATTTTCTCCTCTTTTTGGTAATTCAAAGCTAAAATATGTTAGATACTTTGGGATTGTATTTTTGGGGGATTATATTCACTTGGCAGACCTTTGACTGATCAATGGATTCTAAACAATACATAGAGTATAATACATATTTATATATAAACATACATGTAGATATACATGTTACACCTGTGACTTTTTTCTAACAAACTCCTCAATTTCTTACGTATTTTTTTCAGCTTGATAACATAGCATCTGAGTGGGTTGGACTTCCTCCTCTGCCTTCAGCCAGGTGTCTCTTCGGGCTAGGAGAGGTAGATGACAAAATCTATGTCGTTGCGGGCAAAGACCTACAAACAGAGGCTTCGCTGGATTCAGTATTATGCTATGATCCTGTGTAAGCTGGCATGACCTTCCTGTCTCCTAAGCATTCATGACATATGAATGCCTAAAACATATTCGCATTTTTACAAGCAGATACTATCTGAAAACATAAATTCTTTCATCTTCAAATTTTAGGGCTATAAAATGGAATGAAGTGAAAAAACTTCCTATCAAAGTCTATGGCCATAATGTGATTTCACATAAAGGGATGATATATTGCCTAGGAGGAAAAACAGATGACAAGTAAGTACCCTGAAATGTCCTTATGATTTGCACCCCAATTTTTTTTTAATTTAAAGTGTTCCTTATTCTTTTCGTTTAAATATGTAAACTGAAATGGGTTCTTAGTCCTAAACCAGTAATATTTTAGAGGTAAAATTTGAAAATAAAACTTGGAAAAGTTAGGAGGATATTAGAAATGATTTCTGAAGAAAAACTATAAAATATAAACATTACTACAGTAAATATGTAGATGCACAGTATATTCTTAGGAACATACATAATACCTCCATCATAAACATTTTTTACAGTGGAAAAGCAGCATTTAGAAGCATAATCAAATCCTGTTTAGCTGATAGATACTGTCTTTTACTACGTTAAAACCAATGGACTTTCGTATTCTGTTAGCTATGTTGTTGTTGTTGTTGTTGTTGTTATGTGCCGTGAAGTCGATTCCGACTCATAGCAACTCTGTATAGGGTTTCTGAGGCTGTAAATCTTTACGGGAGCAGAAAGCCTCATCTTTCTCCCGCGGAACGGCTGGTGGTTTCGAACTGCCGACCTAGAGGTTTGCAGCCCGATTCATAACCACTATGCTACCAGAGCTCCTTTCCATTAGCTATAGTAGATAAAAATGAAATGTAATCTAAGGCAGTAAAATGATAACACATAAAAAATTAGTGTATTTGTACTTCAGATTCATAAAAAGGAATTTAGATAGAGTTTGAAACTGAAAAGCATGATTTCTGAAAGAGAACTGCTAATTTCTCAGCAGTGTTTCACTACTAGAGAGAAATGATACACACAATATTTATCTGCTCAAACAGGACAGATTATTCCTGATATTCTAGTGCCCAGTCTCTTGTGAGAAAAACAGAACTACTCTGACATAGAACCCTAACTTGATTTCTATGCACGTTTTAAGAGACAGGTAATGATGAAAAAGATCTTATAGTTCAAATAGAGAAGAAATGGGTTCAAACTGCTCCAGAAGTCAGTCAGTTAAGCCTGGTAAAAGAAATGTTTTCAGCTTAGACACTGAGCAAAACTAACCTCCTGTCCCTGAAACCTCTGCCTAATTTGTCTTGTCATCATTTACCCAGACTGCTTAACAGAAATATCTAATCCTAGAGAACAAGCCAGAGTTGAGAGTTGCAAGGGCGAAGCAGGGGGAGAGGTAAAATATAGAATTATGTTAGAAGTAAAACCCAAAACGCAAACACACTACCATATCAAGTTGGTTTGGACTCACAGGGATCCCATTGTACCAGGTAAAACTGCTCCTTGGGGTTTCCAAAACTGTCAGTCTTTACTGGAGCTGTAGACAGTCTTATCTTTCTCCCATGTTATAAGGAAAGAACTCTACATTCTGGAGATACTAATTAATGGTTATTACTCAATTAAAGAAGTCCTGGTGTGGCGCTTTAGGATAAACACACAACCACAAATTTAGTTGAAACCGCAAGGTTGGTGGTTCAAACTTACCAGCCACTCCTTGGAAACCATATCCAGGATCGCTATGAGTCTGAAAGGAGTACTGGTGTGGCACTGTTGGTTAATGAAGTGGACTGCAAGGTTGGTTTGAACAGCAAGGTCAGCAGTTCAAGCTTACAAGCCACTCTTAGGAAACCCTAAACAGGGTCTCTATGGGTCAGAACTGACTCAACAACACTTAACAACAATAACAAGGAGTCTGAACTGACTCGATGGCACTTACCAACAACAACAATTCCAACAAGTTAAAATTTAAAGGAAAGTATATGAGGGGGCTTCAAGAGCTTCATGGGAAAATACCATTATCTTTTAAATCCCTTTTTTCCATGAACTATTTGAAGCACTCTCCCCATGTCCCCGTATTATAACCCATAAATTGTTAGGTGCCATCGAGTCAGTTCCAAATCATAGCCACCCTGTATAGTGTTTCCAAGGAGTGGCTAAGGAGTTTGAATTGCCAACTTTGTGGTTCAAACTGACCTTGTAGTCCAGTGCTTATCCTACAGGCCATACCAGGACTCCAAAAACACACCTAGTATCGTCTTATTGGGTGCATTTTTCCTGAGCAAATGGAATGGGAAATCTGTATTAAGCAGTGTTCTAAAACATATGATCCCTGCCAAATGATTTAAATTGTCTCCTTCAAGTAGCATTCATAAGTAGGAAACTGATATGTCAGTAAGAAGCACACAGCTCTTGTCAGTAAGAATCATAGAGCTCTTGAGTAAGAATATATTAATCTTGATAATATGACTATACAAGAATGCTTGACAAATGCCAAAGTCAAGAAGTTTGAAATGGGTCATTATCTAAGTAGCACTGAATTGTACTAATTACCATCACAGAATTTGAAGACCATGATTTTTTATCAAGAGGTTTTACTTAAAGTGATTCCATTATTATTAGAGGAAGTCAAATATTAGAGGAACTGTTACTACTTCAGATATCTGTTCTTTTGTAAGTTTCAAGGGAAAAAATGCCCTTACCAAAAGTTGGCTTTATTTTGGTATTATATCCAATTAATTATCCTTTGGAATCCTGAACTTCCATTATTAAATCAAGGATAACTCTAAGAAGCCAGAAGGATCATACCGGTAAGAAAAATTCAAGTGAGTCTAGGTTTGCCTAGTAATTGCCTAGAAGTAAAAGTACTCTACCTTTCACTCATACAATTAAGTTATAAAATCATTTGATCACCACATTTCTAATTGTCTTTTGCTTAGTAGTATACATTCAAACCAAGACTGCTTTGGAGTTTTCCTGCCTTCTGCTGTAGTGACTATTTCATATGAGGAACAACAGGAAATCCTTAGGGAAGTTGTATCTTTAAAAATATCTAAAGAAAATTCTACTAAGAACATCTTGTTGTCTTTGCTTTTTACAGAAAGTGCACAAACAGGATGTTTATCTACAACCCCAAAAAAGGAGACTGGAAAGATCTGCCTCCAATGAAAATTCCCCGTTCCATGTTTGGAGTGGCAATCCATAAAGGCAAAATTGTGATTGCAGGCGGTGTCACAGAAGATGGTCTTTCAGCCTCAGTTGAAGCTTTTGACCTCTCCACCAACAAGTGAGTTGCTACATCTTACTACAACATATAAATCACTGAATACTTTTCATTTTTGTTTTGGCTAAAAATTAAACTTTCTAATTAGGATCCCTGGTGTAACAGAGGGTTAAGTGTCAGGCTGTTAACCTCCACGTCAGCTGTTCAAGTCCATCAACTGCTTCAGAGAAGAAAGAATCTTTCTACTACTGTAAAGATTTACAGTCTCAGAAATCTAATTAGAACATGGGCAGAGGAAAGCAAAGAGACAAAGTTTCTACTATTTTTGGATATAAGACTCCTAACATTTATATATGTTAATGTGGTTCGTAATTTGGAACGTGAAACCCTTAAGTTGATGGAATGTTCTATTTGTCCTTGCTAGTGATTAACTGTGTGAATTTAATTGTATAAAAATAATACTTGAGAAGTGAATAATTATATACTTATAGATGGATATACATGTCTCTATAAAATTATGTGGGAGTCCTGGTGTGTAGCGATAGGACAAGCACTGGACCACAAGGTCGGTCTGAACTACAAGGTCAGAGGTCCAAACTCGCCAGCACTCCTTGGAAACTCTATACAAGGTCACTATGAGTTGGAACTGACTTGATGGCACTTAACAACAACAGTGATAGAGTATGTGAACCTTGGTGTGGCACTGTAGGATAAGCACTGGACTGCTAACCACAAGGTCGGCAAATGAAACCCATCAACAACACTTGGAAACCCTATAGATGGTCGCTGTGAGTCAGAACCATTTCAACAGCACACAACAATAAACAGAATTACGTAGGAAATACTTAGGGATAATATTTGAGGATAAAAGGATTTCACTTAGTATTAAGTGATTGATATTTGTACATTATGAATGTCTCTTTTTTTAAAAAAATGTTTTATTGTGAATTATGTGATGGCTTACATGGGAGAACATTAGTTTTACATTCATCCTATCATGAATCGTTTCATTGCAAAAGTTACAATCCGCTCCATGCATCATCAACCAACCAAAGGGTATACCATGCAAGCCGGGCCCCCCCCCCCCCCCCCCCCGCACTCCTCTCTTCTGCCTTGGTGGTCCCAGGGACCTCCGCTCCTATACTGGAAAGTTAATCACTGCCCTCCTTTTGCTACAGTAAGTCTACCTTTACATTTCCAACGCTTACAATCAGTCCTGATAACAATTATTCACTATTGTATCACAAGAGACCTATCTGCATTTCCTTTCATCATCCCCGCCTAGACAGATTGAATACTACTCAGTGGAGATTCTACCTTCCTCTGTGCCCTCTGGATCTAGGATCCCTCTTGAAAGCTTGTAAGCCAGTCACTTTTTGCCTTTGAAGTCCCCCCACTTTGGGTAGACAATGAATGTCTCTTTATAATTCCTTTTTCTTAAACATTTTTACTTTTAAACTTTTATTAAAGTCAATGTGAAAACATATTTGGCAGATGTTGTTGTTAAGTGCTATCGGGTCAGTATCTACTCATAGCAACCTTGTATAGGGTTTCTGAGGAGCAACTGGTGAGTTTGAACCACCAACCTTGCGATTCAAACAGACCTTATAGTCCAGTGCTTATCCTGCAGCACCACACCAGGATCCCAGTTAGTAGATGAGCTTTATAAATACTGTTGTTGTTAAGAAGCACCATCGAGTCGGTTCCAACTCATAGCGACCCTATATAGGGTTTCCAAGGAGCAGCTGGTGAGCTTGAACCACCGACCTTGAAGTTCAAACAGCTTTGCAGTCTGGCACATTAACCACACCAGGACTCCATATAAATATTAGCCTTCTTTAAAACTTTGAGCTTACACATCTAGGTGAGTTTATCCTTTTTATATTCTTAGTGTAGCAATCAAAGAAAAATTAGAACAATAGAACAATATTACTTTTTTTTTTTTTTTTTTTAGGGAACCATGCATCCCTTGTGACAAAATAGACTTTAGTATCTGAAAGCCATGAGGAACTTTTAAGAAATGATATTTAAATAATCATTAAAAATCATGTTTTCAAAAAACTATATGAGAAAATGCTCATGATATCAGAAGTTAAAGCAGCATGTTGTTTTTAAGTGCCATTGAATCAGTTCCAACTCTTAGTGACCCTGTATAGGGTTTTCAAGGAGCAGCTGGTGGATTTGAACCACTGCTTGTGGATATAATTCCAGTGCTGATCCTACAGTACCACACCATAAATCTAAAAACAGCATATAAATAAATTTATGTATAAATTGTAACCATAATATCAGTCCTATCCCCTTTAAAGGTATACAGGGTAGATAGGGATGGGCAACTTAGACATTGGCTACCTAAAAAGAGGGGGTTATAGAGGCACAAAGTGACTGGCTTACAGGTTTTCAAGAGGGATTTTAGTTTAAGAGGGCACAGGGGAAGATAAAGTCCCCACTGAATAGTTTTCATCTTGTCTAGATGGGTCTGATTAAAAAGAGATGGGAGTAAGATTCTTATGAATCAATAGTGAGTAATTGTTATCATGACTAATTGTGAGTGTCATAACTATAAAGGTAGAAGTTCTGTAACAAAAAAGGGGGAGTAGTTAATCTTATAGTCCAGAGGACCCTAGGACCATCAAGGGAGAAGAGCACAAGTGGAATGCAGGACCCTATCCAGAGAAGCAGCAACACCAGAGATGGAGGCAGAGATGAGGACATAGAGAAACGGAGCAGCTAAGGATTCTAGATTCATGAAAGAGAGGGACTGAGGGCTGGCAGCCAGGCAGCAGACTTGCAGAAATGTGCCATTTGGTTATTTAAATTTTATATTCCTGAGTGTTTTTGTGTACATATCCCCACCCCCACCCTCCAAAAAGGAAAAGAAAAACAGAGGGAATGGAAGCAAATGCTGTTGAATAATGATGCACAGAGGGGATTGTAATCATTGCAGTGAAACAATGGTATAATGCTGATGTTCCCCTATGTAAACTATCACTCAGTTCACACACACAAAAAAAATGTAATGCAAAAAAACAAAACTGTAACTATAAGGTACTCTGGTAGCATAGTGGATTACAAAATGAGCTGCTAACCACAAGGTCAGCAGTTCAAATCTACCAGCCATTCTGCAGGAGAAAGATGAGACTTTCTGCTCCTGTAAAGATTTCCAGCCTCTAAAACCCTATTCAGGATCGTTATGAGTTGGAACAGACTCTAGCACTTAACAACAACATACTGTGTTCTTAGTTTTGTTCATATATTTGGGTGCTTATAGTTATATGATATGACAAAGTTATAGCAAAATGTTGACAGTGGTTATGATCATGGGTGTGATCGGGTTATGATCATGGGAGATAGGTGTTTTCTTTTATACCTTTCTATATTTTCCAGATTTTCTACAGTGTGTATATATATATAATGTTTATCATTAGAAGCTAAGTAATATGTTTAAAGAAAAACAATAAGGTCGTATTTTCATGGCACAGTAATGAAAATCGAGGGCTATTGAAATGATGAGCTATTTTAGACTCCTGACTCATCCAGTTAATTTGACTGACTTTCATTTTAGTTATCCTACTTAAGACGGCTGTTCACATTTTTAAATGCCCTTCAGACTCACTGCTATTGAGCCATTTCTGACTCACCATGAAAATCTGATGTATAAATCCTTAAAAAGACATCTTTCACCCCCAGTCTATGAACTGTCCTTAAAATGTTCCTGTCATCATTCAAATGAATTCAACCCAATAGCAGGTTACAGGCCTAGGAGACTAGAACCACAACAGACCTCCACAATTTGTGACAGAGTGTGACAACTACTGCTGAAGGTACTTCCTGATGGAGCAGAAATATTCTAGGATTGACACAGTGAGGGCTCTGTGGCTCTGTAGAATAAACGCTGGACTACTAATCACTGCTAAGGTTGGCAGCTTAAGCCTACCAGGTATTCCTTGGAAACCCACATGGGGTCACTGAGTCAGAACCGACTCAATGGCACTTAACAATGTATCTAAATGTAATTATAAGAAGTATTTAAATATAGTCCAGTAAAAAGATACCGTAACCTTTCAATTCTCTGCTGTTTGAAAGGAGCCTTGGTGGTTGAATTCTTTTCGTTATTATTATAACTTAATGTATAATTTTTCAGCAAATGCTTTTGGCATTTTTGTTTTATATTGGCTTTATTTTCAATAATGTCTAGGTGGGAAGTAATGCCTGAATTTCCACAAGAAAGAAGTTCTATTGGTTTAGTCAGCCTGGCTGGATCCCTGTATGCCATCGGTGGTTTTGCTATGATCCAACTGGAGTCAAAAGAGTTTGCACCCACTGAAGTCAATGACATATGGAAGTAAGTTCTCTTTACTCCAATTTTCTGAACTAAATATTAAATCAGATGACTGACATTATTGCTGTTGATAAGAGCCGTTGAGTTGGTTCTGACTCATAGAGACCCTGTATAGGGTTGCTAAGCATGACTGTCGGTTCCAAATCATCGCAAACTTGCTTGGAGTATCCGAGAGTGGTATGAGTTTGAACTGCCGACCTTGTAGTTAGCAGTCCAGTACTTATCCTACAGTGCTACACCAGGACTCTCCCTCCCATAAACTTGATAAAAACAAACAATTTTGCAGTAAATAACAAGCCAGACTCTTCCACCACGTAAACTGCTTCTGTACAGTAAACAAAACACTCTTTGTACTTAATTGATATTTTGCACATGCCACTTATTTGATTAAGTACTGTCTCTAATTAGCTGTGGGCTTGGGAAAGAAATAACATTCTCTGAGCCTATTTCGTAATCAGTAAAATGAGAGTCAGACTATTAATCCTTTAAACTCTATTCAACTCTAAAAGCCTAAAGCTCTAATCATCCAAATAGAGCAAAGGCTACTTCATTTCAAACCACTTAGATTTCTACCAGGGAGTAGTTTATTTCCAAAGAACACAGACCTCTGAAGAAACTTATTTAACCTCTTGTATTTTCCAAGAATTCATTAATTCAATTTCCAATCTAATTTAAATGGTTTTCCATTTGAGGATTCAGTTAACAAATGGTTTTTTTTTTAATGTTTTATTATGAATTATGTGATAGTTTACATGGGAGAACATTAGTTTTACATTCATTCTATCGTATATCGTCTCATTGTCATGGTTACAATCCCTTCCATGCATCATCAACCAACCAAAGGGTATACCCTGCAAGCCTTGCTCCCTACACTCCCCGGGTCTTCAGCACACAGCCCCTCTCCCTCTCTGGATCTCAAGTCCCCAGCTGCTCCATCTCTCCACGCCATCGTCTCTGCCTAACAAGTGCTTTTTAAAAGGAAAAAAGAGCAACCCATTTTATCTCCCAGTTTGGACTAGACAGTTCTCCCTAAGTCTAACACTTCCAGTAGTTACTTAATTTGAACTATTTTTCAGTTTGTTGTTGTTAGGTGCCAAATTGGTTCTAACTCATAGCAACCCTGTGTAGCATTTCCAAGGAGTGGCTGGTAAGTTTGAACTGCCGACCTTGTGGTTCAAAACCAACCTTGTGATCCAATTCTTTAGGCTTAAAAAAAGTAAATGTTTAAAGGATTTAACCATAGTTTCTAATGTAGCAAATGTTATATGCAGACCAAAGTGTCCAAGAAGTCTTGTGGACAGACTTCCGGTTTGTGTTATGGAGAGTCAGTATAGTCAGGTGCCTAGCTGTCTGGTCATCCTCAGAACACATTTGTCTGCCGCCTTCAGCTCAGGCACTATGCTTGCTTAACTGAAGTTTACAGGAGCTAGGTCCTAGGCGTCCAAGGTGAACTTAAGTGAGTTCATTCTGTACACTCACCTAGAAACTGCAAAGCTCATGCTTTCCTTATCTGGTTAAAGGCCAGTCCATAGGATAAGGCCAGATGCTACAAACATCACTGTATATAAACCATGTGTTCTGCTATTACCTGGCCTGTCAGCAGTTTGTCTAAATAGGGGTGGGGAACCTTATTTCTGCCAAGTGCCATTTGGATATTTATATTATCATTCGGGGGCCATACAAAATTATCAACTTAAAAATTAGCCTGCTATATTTGGTCAAACATTTAATTAACTCACCCCTAGGAGTCCTGGTGCAGTACTGTGGGTTAATGCATTACTGCAAAGTCAGTTTGAACTGCAAGGTTGGTGGTTCAAGCTCACCAGTCACATCTTGGAAATCCTCTAGAGGGTCGCTATGGGTCAGAACCGACTCAATGGCACTTAACAACAACAAGTGTGATGGCTGGAACTGCAGTTGCCTTGGCACGGCCAGACCAAATGATTGTGCAGGCCAGATGTTCCCCCACCCCAGTCTAGAACCTTGCACTTTAAAGTGTGGCCTGTGAAGCAGTATCATTGGCATCTGCTGGGAGTTTCTTAGAAATGCAGACTCCCAGGCCCCACCACAAAATCAGAATCCACATTTTAACAAGATTCCCAGGTGATTCATTACTACCATGTCAATCTAAAAGTACAGTTTTAGATGAGTGCCACTTTTCCCTGGTCAGTGACACCGAAACCAAGGAGCTCTGGTGGTCCAGGGGCTAAGCACTTGGCTGTAACAGAAAGAAAGGTTGGTGGTTTAAAATCACCAGCTACTCTGCCAGAGAAGGAGCTCTGGTAGCGTAGTGGTTACGAATCGGACTGCGAACCTTAAGGTCAGCGGTTCGAAACTATCAGCCGCTCCGCGGGAGAAAGATGAGGCTTTCTACTCCCGTAAAGATTTACACCCTCGGAAACCCTGTACAGGGTCGCTATGGGTCGGAACCGACTCGACGGCACTTAACAACAACAACAACAACAACTCTGCCAGAGAGATATGTGGTAGTCTGCTTCCTTGAAAACTCTATCCAGGGTTGCTGTGAGTCAGAACAACTCTTCCTCAGAAAAAGAGGTAGGAGGGGAGACTTGCAGAAAGAGAAGAGGTAAGAGGAATGGATTGGAGAAAGAGTAGAAGCATGAAAATATGCAGACTGAGAAGGCTCAGGGTTGGGGGAAACAGAGCCAGGTACCAAGGCACATAGTACAGTTTGCCTGGAGAACTTTTCAAATATATCAGTGCCTGGACCTTACCTAGACCAGTTGGAATTTCTGGGAGTAGGATCTGGGCATTTGTTTTTAAGACCTTCCCAGGTGAGACTTTAGGAATGGTGCTGTCAATCAACTGTATGGCACACTAGCAAGTCTAGTTCAAGTGTAGAAGTAGAAGAGTGGTCCTCAACAAGATAACAGAAGCAAAGGAGAATTAATGTTAATGTAATAACTACTATGTGTCAGATGGAGTCCTGGTGTGATGCTGTGGGTTAATGTGCCAGACTGCAAAGCCATTTGAACTGCAAGGTCAACGGTTTAAGCTAACCAGTCACTCCTCAGAAACCCTATACAGGGTCACTATGGGTCGGAACTGACTCAATGGCACTTAACAACAACAACATGTGTCAGATATACTGCTAGGCACTTATTTATGGGAACAGGTGAAATCATATTTAATGCTACTAACAGGCATCTGCTCTTCTCCAGTTCTTCCTCTGCTTACTTGTTTACTCAGAGACCAACCATCTTCATTAATCAAAAGGTGGATGGCTGATTACTTAACTGTCTATCACTCCTCATCTATAGACAGGCTTTGATTCCTAGAGAGAATTTAACTTCCTAGGCATCCAGATTAAATACTGTAGCAGTAGTTCAGGCAACTGCTTCATTCAGGGAATGCATATTTTGGGAGCAATTCAAGTATCTTTGTACCAGGCAGGAACATCCTTCTCTGGGTAAGAGCCAATAGTGTATGAAGGCCATAGCTGTCATGTACTTCTCAAAGATTCACATTTGTCTATAAGACTAACTACTTAAAAGCTGCTTATTGATGAATATTTTTCCTCCTCCTCAGGTATGAAGATGATAAAAAAGAATGGGCTGGGATGCTGAAGGAAATCCGCTATGCTTCAGGAGCTAGTTGCCTAGCAACACGTTTAAATCTCTTCAAACTATCTAAACTATAGACAAGAAGGTGACAAAACATAATAGACTGGGAGGTAGTGTATTTTAAGAAAGTAGATCTTAATTTATTGGGTTTTTTTTTTTTTCTAAAGCCTGTATAGTGATTTCTTTAGAAATCTATTCTTCACTAAGTTATTGTCTAAAAGGTTAGCAGTAGGTATCAAAACATGAGTGAGTCTACAGTGTTATGTTCAGAGTTTTAAAAGGTTTCTGATAAGGAAACAGTAGACTAAACAAATTATTTCTTTTGTTAATATGCCTCAGTCAATTATAAAGGAGGTCCTAAATTTAAGTTGTTTACTAATCCTTTCATTTATGTTGTTAGAGTACCTTTACACTCATTTTCTATTATAGGTGGAAGTGGAGAATGAAATATGTACATCTCCATCTTTTAAAAAAATGTTAAAGATATCAAAAGCCTTCTTTAATGCTTTAAGATATGACAGACTCCTGTGTATTACAACGAAGAAGATTACATACCATGGGAAGGTTTAGAAAAGCTAGTTAAGAAGTGTAATAAAAAGGTCTCATTAGAAGGCAAAAAATCTCCAAGTAAAGTAATAAAATTCAAGTGATCTTCTTTTGCTCTATTCTTTTTGCAACACTGGTGTATTCTGTTTGTGGTTTCCAAATCAAATTTAAAATATAAATAAAGGGAAAACCAGTAAATCGGTCTACAGACCATCAACTACATTATATTAGTGGGAAAATGGGGAAAGAATCAATAGGATGCTGGAGTGGAAGTTGTGGACAAGGAGTGGCAGGGAGGCTATGTATTCATTAGTATAAGTTTGAGCTATACTTTCCACACAAGGGCTATCTATTTGCAAATTTCTAATAGCAAGAAAGAAAAAGAAAGGTATTTTTCCTTTGTCTGTTTTGTGAGGCCCTACTAGAATCCTGGAGTCCTGGTGTGGCACTACAGGATAATGCGCTAGACCGTAAGGTCAGTTTCAACCACAAGGGTCGGTGGTTCAAACCCACTAGGCGCTCCTAGGAAATCCTAAACAGGGTCGCTATGGGTCAGAACCAACTCGACGGCACTTAACAACAATAACATTGGACTCCTGGTATGGTGTTGTAGGATAATCACTCGACTACAAACCACAAGGTCAGTGGTTCAAATCCACCAGCTACTCCTCAGAAACCCTGTGCAGGGTCTCTGTGAGTGGGAATCGACTTGACGGCACACAGCCACAACATAATTCATGCTGTTTGTTCCTACTGCATATTGTAACTCGACTTCTCTGTCTGTCCATGGTCATCATTTTCAGCTATATGCAAGCCATCAATTGATGACTTATCTCAGCCACATGCCAATTGGCCATTCTCACTTAGCTATCATAGGCAGAGTAGGCTTGACTTCTATCCTGTCATGTACTTCCTGAGAAACAAAACCTGATTTGCGACTTAATTTGGAGCATTCCAGATGGTTTATTGAGCATTTGTATAAAAACAGATAAGTGTTTGTAGAGCTATATTTTCTCTGCCATAAATATTAAAATATATTCAACAAACATCTGTTTAACTTTGGATCCCTGAAGTGGAATCTTGCTGCTTTTCTATATTAATAAACATTGCTCTGAACTGTACCATGTACAAGACCAACAAATCCTGATGGTAAGTCACACGATAAAACTGCTCCAACAGATGAATTGTAAGAAAGGAAAGTGTAGAGGGGAAGCCTATAGATTGAGACAAACTTAAAAGCAGTTGAGGGGGGAATTATACACACTTGAATACTTAAACTTTGAGGGGAGAGAATGCTGATTTATATAGAAATGGAATCAGGTTTTAAAATATGGGGTTTCTTTTGAGAATGCTGAAAATGTTCTAAAATTCAACCGCTGACCCTTGTAGTTGAAACAGACCTTATGGTCTAGCGCATTATCCACGACTCCAGGAGTCCAATGTTGTTGTTGTTATGTGCTGTGGAGTCGGTTCCAACTCATAGCGACCCTATACTGGGTTTCCGAGGCTGTAAATCTTTACGGGAGCAGAAAGCCTCATCTTTCTCCCATGGAACAGCTGGTAGTTTTGAACTACTGACCTTGTGGTTCACAGCCTGATTCGTAACCACTACACTACCAGAGCTCCTTCCAGAAGTCAAATTGGACCTCACAAAACAAATAAAGGAATAATACCTTCCTTTTTCTTTCTTTGGTGATGGTTCACCTGTTTATAAATATAACAAAATATCACTGATTTGTATACTTTAAAAATCAATTTTATGTCAAAAATTCTTAGTCATAACCAAACACCTTGAGGGAATGGGTCACTGGGCTTAGAGGCTTGGGACTACAGGCTCAGGGCACAGCTAAGTCAACTGGCGTAACATAGTTCAGAGAGAATGTTCTGGATCTTACTATGGTGAGTAGTGACTGGGGTCTTAAAAGCTAGTAAATGGCCAAAGACACAACTATTGGTCTGTCTCCATCCAGAAGAAAGAAGAGTAAAGCAAATAAAAAACTCAAGAAACAGTCCAAGAACTAATAGACGACATGAGCCACTTCCTCCACTAACCTGAGACAGGAAGAACTAAATGGTCCCTAGTTCCCATTACCAATCATTTTGATTAGACCAATGGGAGGGGGAAAAAATTCAAAGTGAGATAGAAGGTCAGACTTACTGTTCTGGTTTTGCTGTTCTTTTTGTTAGATGCCATCGAGTTGGTACCAACAGCAACCCTATGCACAACAGAACGAAACACTGCACGATCCTGGGCCAACCTCACAACTGTTGCCACTCTTAAGCCCACTGATGCTGCCATTTTGCCATTCCATCTCATTGGAGGTCTTCCTCTTTTTCTCTGACCATCTACCTTACCAAACATGATATCCTTCTCCAGCAACTGGTCCATCCTGACAATATGTCCAAAGTATGAGAGATGAAGTTTGGCCATTCTGCCCTCCAAGGAGCACTCAGGCTGAACGTCTTCCAACACAGATCTTTTGGTTCTTTTGGCAGCCCATGAAACTTTCAATATTCTCCTCCAACACCATAACTCAAAAGCATCAATCTTCTACAGTCTTCCTTATTCACTGTCCAGCTTTCGCATGCATATGAGGTTATTGAAAATACCATGGCTTGAGTCAGGCGCACCTTAGTCCTCAAGCTGACATCTTTGCTCTTCAACACTTTAAAAAGGTCTTGTGCAGCAGATTTGCCTAATGCAATGTCTTTTGATTTCTTAACTGCTGCTTCTGTGAGTGTTGATGGTTGATCCAAGAAGAATGAAGTCCTTGACAACTCAATCTTTTTTTCATTGATAAGAATGTTTATTGGTCCAGTGGTGAGGTTTTCGTTTTCTTTACATTGAGATGCAATCCATACTGAAGGCTGTGCTCTTTGATCTTAATCAGTAAATATTTTAAGTTCTCTTCACTTTCACCAAGCAAGATTGTACCATCTGCATATCAAAGTTGTTAATGAGTTTTCCTGCAATCCGGATGCCACACTTTTCTTCATAGAACCCAGCTTCTTGGATTATTTACTCAGCATACAGGTTGAATAAGTATGATGAAAGAATACAACCTTGTTGCATACCTTTCTCAATTTTTTAAACCATTCAGTGTTCCCATGTTCTGTTCAAACAACTGACTCTTGGTCCATGTACAGATTCCTCATGAACACAATTAAGTGTTCCAGAATATTTATACTTCGCAATGTTGTCCATAGCTTGTCATGATCCACACAATCAAAAGTCTTTGCATAGTCAATAAAGCACAGGTAAACATTTTTCTGATATTCTCTGCTTTCAGCAAAGATCCATTAGACATCAGCAATGATATCCCTCATTCCACAGCCTCTTCTGAATCCGGCTTGAACCTCAGGAAGTTCTCTGTCAATGTATGCTTGCAGCCATTTCTGTATTACCTTTAGTAAAACTTTACTTGCATGGGATATCAAAAAGATTGATGATTTCCACATTCTGTTGAGTCACCTCTCTTTGGAATGGGCACAAATATGGATCTCTTCCAATCAGTTGGCCAGATAGTTGTCTTCCAAATTTCTTGGCATAGTTGAATGAGTGCCGCCTCATTTTCTTGAAAGATTTCAATTTTTATTCCGTCAGTTCCTGGTACTTTGTTCTTTGCCAATTCCTTCAAAGCACCTTGGACTTCTTTCAGTACCATGGGCTCTTGATCATATGTTACCTCTTGAAACAGTTGAACATCAACCATTTCCTTTTGGTACAGTGAATCTGAGTATTCCTTCCATCTTCTTTTGATGCTTTCTGCATCATTCAATAATTTGCCGAGAGTAGACACTCTTCAAATCTAGAATGTCTTTTAAAAGTTCAGTACAAAGGTAAGGCAGAGGGAAGCCGAGGGGCCACGGGTCAAAACTAAAAGTTGCTTGAAGATGAGCTAGCTCAAAGAGCTAATCTTTCCATCATATAAGCAAGATGGAAGTAAAGACGTTTTTTAAAAAAAAAAAACTTTTATTGTACATTGAGTGATAGTTTATATGGGAGAACATCAGTTTTGCATGCATCCTATCATATTTCGTATCATTACAATGATTACAATCCCCTCCATGTATCACCATTCAACAGAATTTGCTTCTATTTCTTCTGTTTTTGTTTTGTTTTGTTTATGTACACATAAACACTTAGGAATATATAATCGTTTAAACCCAAGGGCACATTCTTCAAGCCTGCCTACTGGCCGCCAGCACACAGCCTTTCTCTAGTAAAGACAATTTTAATGGAATGAATCGGAGCCAAGCCAGGGACTACGAGAATTTTTTTTTTTTAATTGTGTGATAATTTACATGGGGGAACATTAGTTTTACATTCATTCTATCATACACCATTTCATTGCCATAGTTACCATCCTGTCCATGCATCATCACCCAACCAAAGGGTATACCCTGCAGGCCCCTTCTCCCCCCATGGTCCTCAGCACACAGCCCCCTTCCCTCCCTGGATCTCAAGTCCTCAGCCACTCCATCTCTCCATGTCATCCTCTCTGTCTCCATCTCAGGCCTCACTGCTTCTCTGGGTGGGGTCCCAATCTCCACTCTTCTCCAGTGATGGTCCCAGGGGCCTTCACTCCTAGACTGAAAAGTTAATCACTCCCCTCCTTACTATAAAATATCCGCCTTTGCATTTCCAGTCCTCACAATCAGTCCTGATAGCAATTATTCGCCCTTGCATCACAAGAGACCCATCTGCATTTCTTTTCATCAGCCCTTCCTAGACAGGTTGGATATTACTGACTTGAGACTCTGCCATCCTCCCCGCCCTGTTGATCTAGGCTCCCTCTTGAAAGCTTGTAAGCCAGTCACTTCTTATCTTTGTATCTCTCCCCCCATTTTGGGTAGCCAATGTTCAAGTTGCCCATCCCTATACTGGACACATTGTAGCCCCTTTTTAGGTATTCCAATCAGTTTTAGGCAGAAGACAGACTTACAAGCTTTCTATGGTGTTATTTCTGGCTATTCCTTTCTCTACTCTCCCGTGACTGTTTTATAATACAATGCATGGAAAACCAAGGTTCAAAAGTAAGCCAAGCATCTTAACATTATTCCTCACTTTTCCCCATACTAACCATGTCCCAGTCTCTGTATCCCAGAGCCCTGTTGTTCCAAGGCTGTGTCTACATCATTTATTACCTCTGTCCCATTTAGCTTATTCCTACCTGTCTAATTGTTCTCCTATCTGCATTGTTCTTCCATTCCCCTCTCCCTACTTGTATATTGCCCCCCTCCCCAACACCTAACCTATCCTGTGTCTATTCCCTGCCCTGTGCTTCACCCTCCCCTCCTGTCCTTAACCCTACCCCTATGCCCTAGCAACCTGTTAAGAATCCACTTTAGTGAAATAGTATGGGTTCTTTTTCTTAATATTTTACAGTAGTGGTCCTATGCAGTATTTTTCCTTTTGTGATTGACTAATTTCACTCAACATAATGTTCTTAAGGTTCATCCATGTTAGGAAGTGGAATGCAGCTTCCTTGTTATTTTTTAAGGTAGCATAGTACTCCATTGTGAGTATGTACCACAGTTTGTTTATCCATTCTTCAGTTGATGGGCACTTTGGCTGTCTCCATCTTTTTGCTATTGTAAATAGTGCAGCTATGAACATTGGAGTGCATATATCTTCCCGTGTTGTGGCTCGTTTTTCTTGTGGGTAAATACCAAGTAGAGGAATTGCTGGATCAAATGGTATTTCTATTTTCAACCTTCTGAGGAAGCGCCATATTGCTTTCCAGAGAGGTTGAACCATTTTGCAGTCCCACCAGCAATGCAGGAGTGGGATTATGAGAATTTACTAATATGATCCAGAGAGCAAGGTCCAGTCAAAACCATGACTCCCAAAGGGGTTTGCTTGGCCAGTTCAATTCAAGGCTGAAAGGTCAGCTCAGAAAATTATGGCAACTGGTTTGGGATTCCAAAGGGGTTACTCTTGGTAGATTTTCTAAAGGATACAGGACGATCATGCAGGCTTATTATTAAAAAGTTTTCAAAACTTGAAAACTCAGTGGAGAGTCTACCTTCCTCCACGCCCTCTGGATCTAGGTTCCCTCTTGGAAAGCTTGTTCTTCCTAAGCAGTTTTTCTCCTTTTGTGACTGACTAATTTCACTCAATATGTCCTCAAGGTTCATCCATGTTATGCGGTGGCTTGTAGCCTCCTTGTTATTCTTCAAGGTAGCATAATATTACATTGTGTGTATGTACCACAGTTTGTTTATCCATTCTTCAGTGATGGGCTCATGTATTTTTTAAATCATATTTTGTTTCTTTTTGGGGTGAAGGTTTACAGTGAATTGAGTTCCCACTTATCAATGTTTTACAAATTGTCTTGCGATATTGGTTATAATTCTCAAGTTGTGTCAGTATTCTATTTCCATTCTGTTTTTTGTTACCATTTATCTGGGTTCCCTGACCCTCCTTGCCTTCTGATCTTTGCTTTTGGGTTGACTATTTGCTCTCAGGTAGTTCATTGTTTAAGGGACATATTTCTAATACTGACAGTTTATTTATAAACCAATCTATTATTTTGCTTAAAGTTAACCTGTGAGAATGGTTTCAGGTCTTTGTTAGAAGGGTAAGGACAATACTTTTGGGGATTACCCCAGTCTCTTATCAGTCTGGTAAGTCTGGTCTTTTTTATGTATTTGAGTTTTGTTCTAGTTTCCCCCATTCTGACTATGTTCCTGGTCAGAACTGTTGGTAGTGAGAGTCGGGCACCATCTAGTTCTTCTGGTCTCAGCTTAAAAGATGTTATGATTCATGTTGGCTAATAGTCCTGTGTATTAGTTTATTCCTCGAGACTTTGGTTTCCTTCATCATCTTTTACTCCAGATGAATAGAGACTAACAATAGTATCTTAGATTGTAGTGGTTATTATTATGTGATATGAAGTCAATTCTGACTCATAGCAACCATGTCTGTATAGGGTTTCTGAGACTGTAACTCTTTGTAGTTCACAGTCCGTGCTTAGCCTCTAGAGCCACTGCACTCCCGGTATCTTAGATAGCTGCTCACAAACTTTTAAAACAACCCAGGATTTTCAAACTAGGGTGTAGAACATTAACTTTATGAGCTGTTTTATGCCAACTGACTGGTGTGGCGCTGTAGGATCAGCACTGGACTTCAAACCACAAGTTTGGCAGTTCAAACCTACCAGCTGCTCTTTGGAAACCGATACAGGGTCACTATAAGTCAGAACTGACTTGATGGCACCTAACAACAACAAATGCCTATTGACTAAGTTATCCCATGAGATCACGGTTCTAAGTTCTTCAACCCAGTTAACCATTTCTGAGTTGTTTGGAATTCTGGTGTGAGGCTGTAGAATAAAAATTGGATGGCAAGGTTGGTGGTTCAAACACATCAGTCACTCCTTGGAAATCATATACAGGGTTGCTAAGTCAGAACCAACTTGATGGCACTTAACAACAACAACAAGCGCTGTTTACATATGTCTAGGAAATTGCTATATGTGTCTAGCAACTATACCTCCATGAGCTCTATTTTATCTACGAATATATATGCAATACACACAAATATGTATTTATACATGTGGGTTAATGTGCTGAACTATAAGGCTGGTTTGTACTTCAAGGTCGGCGGTTCAACCTCACCAACCTTTCCTTGGAACTGACTCAATGGCATACAACAATAACAAAAAGGATACACCATACTTCTGGTGTGGAGTTATAGGATCAGCACTGGACTATGAACCACAAGATCAGCGGTACAAACCTACCAGCTGCTCCTCGGATATACAGGGTTACTATGAGTTGGAACCAACCTGAAGGCACTTAACAACAAACAACAAAAGATACACCTATAGTCCTGGTGTAGTGTTGTAGGATAAGCACTGGACTGCTAACCACAAAGTTGGTCATTTAAACCCATCAGTCCCTCCTTGACAACTCTATACAGGGTCACTATGCATCAAAAATGACTCAACAGCAACTATAAGTAACAACAACAAAAGATACACCTCTACCTACACATGATGTATTCACAAATGCCTTGGTATAGACATTCATGCATCCACTTATACCTATGTAACCATGAACATATTTCTTTTTTTTACAAACACATATTTTTATTACTACTGTTGCTGCAAAATTGAGTATGTGATAGCATTTACCACATTTGGCTCTTTTTCTTGTGTACTTCTTAGTGCTGTGTGGACATCACCTTCATTTGGTTTTTGTCTTTTCTTTCACCAAAAATAACAAGTGGTGTGGCACTGTAGGATCAGCCCTAGACTGCAAACCACAAGATCAAAGGTTCAAACCCACCAGCTGTGTCTTAGAAAACCTGTACAGGGTCGCTATAAGTTGGAATTGACTCAATGGCATTTAACAGTAACAATCTAGAAAGTGGTTCACCTCACTCACCTTCCCATTGCTGGTAATTATCAAAGAATGTGTCTTTCTATTTGTGTATCTATTCCTAACTTTTTATAACAGTACCCTGCTGGTATTTAAAATACCCGTGGCATAGTTTCCAGCATCACAGCAACATGCAAGCGACCACAGTACAAAAGATAAGTGGTAATAATAACTTTTTTAATAGTTTTTGTTTAGTGCCATCAAGTCAGTTCCGACTTACAGCAACCCTGTATAAGGTTTCCTGGGAGCAGCTGATGCCAGGAACTACGGACTATTGCAGTTCAAACCAATCGTGTGGTCCAGTGCTTATCCTACAGTGCCACACCAAACTCCTTTATAACAGTAGACCACAAAATATTTGTCCTTTTATGATTAACTTATTCAGTATAATGCCCTCTAGAGTCACCCATGTTATAGTTTGTGGACTTCTCATTATTCTTTATAGTTGTACAGTATTCCATTGTGAATGTACAACAGTTTGTTTACCCATTCACCCAATGACAGGCACTTGGGTTGCTTCCTTGTTTTTGCTATTATGAATGAACAATGCAATGAACATTGATGTGCACCACCATTCATTTCTTGACTTGATTACTAGAATAATGGGTTTCCCTATTTACATAATTGCCCACTAGTCTTCTCTCATGTCAGTAGAGTAGCCAGAGTCAGCTGGTTAAATTGTGAGTTCTTATTCTCGTGTAGTGTGTGGGTTGATGCGCTGGACTGCAAAGTTGCTTGAATTGCAAGGTCAGTAGTTCAAGTTCACCAGCTGCTCCTTGGAAACCCTATACAGGGTCGTTATGGGTCAGAACCAGCTAAATAGCATTTAACAACAATAACATTATTCCTTTGCTCCAAACCCTCCAATGGTTTCCCATCTCAGAGTAGCCATGAGGTCCTATATATTTTGACTGTATAATCTCTTATATGGACTGCAAGGTCAGTTTGAACTTCAAGGTTGGCGGTTCAAGCTCACCAGCCACTCCTTGGAAACCTATACAAGATTGCTATGAGTCGGGACCAACTCAACAGCGCTTAGCAACAACAACATTATCTCTTTTACCTTTTATATTCTCCACCTCCCCACTCCTGAACACTTGTCCTGAACCAGCTTTTAGTGAATTCCGTGTTACTCTCAAACACTCCAGGTATATTCTAACTTCAGGATTTTTTTCTTTTTGGTAAGCATTTTTTTCTTATGGCATTTTATTTGGGATATCATTTTCAAAGAACAATACTTTTTTGCCTATTATTATTAAAATGGCTTAAACTGCTAACAAACCCAGGAAGTCCTAACTTGATCAAATTCTTTTAACACAATTCGAAGCTAGTAAACCTTTGAGCCTTTTTTCAAGAGGTAATTTTGGTCATTTAGTAATCTAACAAAGTTTTCCAAATCAACAACCTGAAAGTTTAGCCCTTTGGTGATATATTGAAGTTGATGAAATTGAAATAAATTATTATAAGCTCATTCAGCCATATTGTTCTGAGCAGAAATCAATCATTTTGCTGTTTGTCTTTTATATTAACAATGGTAAACAATTCTCCAACTAGATACAGTAAGTATTCCATTTAAAAATGTCTGTTGAACTTTATTTAAGGAAGTATGCAATTGGCCTTGAAATCACTTAATTCAACACTATTTTTTCATTGAGTCAGATCACTTAATTAAACAAGTCCAAATTTGACAAACAACAATAACTAATTCTAAATAAAAACTACAATCATGATTTGCCTTCTAGGAATATACGTTCTCTCAGATAGTCCATCTGAGCATCCTTTGTTGATAGTGCCATCGAGTTCCATTCAAAATGTGGAATCTATAAAATAAGTAATGTAGCTTGAGTAAAAGTTTTAAATGAACAAAAACAAAATACATCAGGGATAAAACTTACAAGCATTACTGAACAAAGCTGTTGGAACTCTAAGAAATGATACATCACTTAGTCTTTGAATCTCCTATGGACTAAGTGGATCAGCCCTGACACGGCTCCAAAGATCTTTTCTGCCTCACAGTTCTTTTCATCCTTCTGTTTCTAAAATACCACCAATGAACATTTCTTCCTATATAGCTTTCTACCTTTATAAGTCTCTACCCTTTACTCTTAGGGCTATTTCCATAACACCTCCCTCCCCAGGAAGGGAGATCACAAACATTCTAGAGACAATAAAGGAAAGTTGTTAAGTGCCATCAAAGTCAGTTCCAACACAAGAATAGGACATAATTTTTTAAACTTTGTGCTATTCAAAATTAAAAAACCAACAGTAATTTGGAAACTTTCATATTAAAATGATGTACATCTATATGGAGCTATATAGGCGCTCTGGTAGCGTAGTGGTTACGAATCAGGCTGCTAACCTCAAGGTCAACAGTTTGAAACTACCAGCTGTTCCACAGGAAAAAGATGAGGCTGTCTGCTCCTATAAAGATTTACAGCCTCAGAAACCCTGTACAGGGTCACTATGAGTTGGAAACGACTCCACGGCACACAATAACAACATCTATATGAGGTGTGGTGCTGTATGATAACGCGCTGAACTGCAAGTTAGTTTGAACTGCAAAGTCAGCAGTTCACACCCACCAGCCACTCCTTGGAAACCCTATACAGGATCACTATGAGTCAGAACCAACTCGAAGGCATTCAACAACATCAACATATGAGAGGGCTTCAAAATGTATACAAAAAACTCTATTCTCTTTAATTCCATTAATTTTTAAAATTTCCTCAAAGCCTGTGACTGTTTTAACTTTTTTTTTTTTTTTAAGAAGCTAAATTACATGAGTATTCCATACCTGAATTACACGATAGCCCAAAATTTCCAAGTGTCGTTTTTTCATGGCTGATATTCCCTTTAAGTGAGGGATGTTTCTACAAAAAGCTTTTGAATCCAAAAACTGCAAAGCAATCCTACATAAAACAAAAATATTTACTTCTAAAAGTTGAATGAGATACTGAATAATCAGAAACCTTTCAGGAATAAGAGTACATCCTTATTAATTAACAAACATCAAAGGAGTAAAAATGAGTATACCAAGACGTCTTCAGTACTTCAGTGGGATTGCTAGGCTTTGAACAACAAAGGATGGACATTCCAAGGCAAAGGCACAAGCAAAGCAAAGGTACAGAGGTAAAATGCTTGACAAATGAGGAGCAGGTTCACCTTGATAATGGAGTTCATTCAATTACGCCATCTAACAATCAGACAACCAAGGCTACAACTAAGTAATAAGTTACCTTTCAACTCCTGGTGGAAGCCTTGATCCAGCTATTTGGATGTTTGATTTCCAGTGCACATCTGGCTCTTTTCCCAAATTTTTATGGCTTACATAGGGAAGAGGCTTTTTTCTCTTATCTAAGACACACTCAAAATCTATAAGGAAGTATAAAAACCAGTGGTATGAATGAGGTAAATAATGAAAGAAAAAGTTTAAGTATATTTACATCAAAATAAAAACAAGTAGAACTCCAGAAACTGTTGTCCTGAGATAATCTCTAAAACGTAAACCAAAAATATCCCTCGTAGTCTTCTTAAAATCAAACAATTGTTTAGCTTAGTTTGTGGTTGTTAGGTGCCATTGAATTAGTTTCAACTCACAGTGACCCCGTATAGGGTTTCTGAGTGGCTGGTACGTTTGAACCACCTACCTTGTGGTTCAAAATGACTTTGTGGCTCTGTGCTTATCCTACAGCACACCAGGATTCAGCTTAACTACTTAAAAACAAGGCCTGTCTTGAGCATTATGCTCTTTTAAGAACTACCTGTATAATAGATCTGGAACGAATCTCAACTCCATGGCTCAATTTTCAGCCAAACATAGGCCTATAAGGGGAACAGTAACACTAGTGAGGTCTGCATACCTTAGAATAACCAATCATTTGTGATCTAAAGGGAAGCCTTTACACAAGGGCAAAGTTTAGAAGGTTAGGAAAGATGACAGAATGGAAACAGGAAACATAGAGAGGATGCAGGGTAAGTGAGGCTATATTGAGGGAATAGCAGTCAGTGAGAGGGAACAAAATGTGTATGAATGTATGAATTGCACATGCATACAAAGCGATTAAAAATACCATGGCTTGGGTCAGGTGTACCTTAGTTCTCAAAACTGATGATCTGGCTCTGTAAATCTTCAACCAATTCACAATAAAAAAAAATTGAAAATAATAAAGATCTATATGGAAGCAGGAGCCCTGCTATGGGCTAAGCACCTGCAGCTCCACAGTAGAAAGATGAGGCTGGCTGCTCTTGTATAGATTTACAGTCTCAGAAACCCTAAGGAGCGGTTTTCCTCTGCCCTATGTATATAGGACTGCTATGAGTCAGAATTGACTCAATGGTAGCGGGTGTATATGGACTCAAACTGACAACTACTGTTGTTGTTAAGTGTCACTGAGTTGGTTCCATTCAATCACCATCCTCTCTTCTAAGGTGTATTCTGGCTGTAGTTCCTCCAAGACAGATTTGTTCATTCTTCTGGAAGTCCATGGTTTATTTAATATTCCTCACCAACACCATAACTCAAAGGCATCAATTCTTCTTCAGTCATTGTAACTCACTGTCTAGCTTTCACATACATACAAAGTGATTAAAAATACCATGGCTTGGGTCAGGTGTACCTTAGTTCTCAAAATAAGATTTTTGTTTTTCAACACTTTAAAGAGGTGTTTTGAAGCAGAGCTGCCCAATGGAATACATCATTTGATTTCCTAACACCTGTTTCATGGATATTGACTGTGGAACCAATTAAATGAAATCCTTGACAACTTCAGTCTTTTCTCTGCTTATTATGATATTGCTTATTGGCCCAGTTGTGAGGATTTTTGTTTTATATTGAGAAGCAATCCATATCAATGAGTTCTGATGTAGCACTGAAGAATAAGCACTGACCTGCTAAGTGCAGATCGTTCAGATCCACCAGCCAATCCTCAGAAACCCTAAAAGGGTCGCTATGAGTTGGAATCAACTCAATGGCACTTAACAACAATAACAATCCATACTGAAGGTTGTAGTCTTCGATCTTCATCAGCAAGTGCTTCAAGTCCTCTTCATTTTCAGCAATCAAGGTTGTGTCATCTGCATATTGCAGGTAGTTGTTAATGAGTCTTCCTCCAATCCTGATGCTGTGTTCTTCTTCATGTATGCTAGTGTCTCAGATTAACTGCTTAGCATACAGACTGAACAAATATAGTGGAAGGATACAACTCTGATGCACCTTTCCTGGTTTTAAACCATACAGTATCCCCTTGTTCTGTTTGAACAACTGCTTCTTGGTCTATGTCCAGGTTCCTCATGAGCACAATTAAGTGCTCTGGAATTCCCATTCTTTGCAACATTATCCATAATTTGCTATGATCCATACAGTCCAGTGCCTTTGAATAGTCAATAAAACACAGGTAAACACCTTTCAGGTATTCTCTGCTTTCAGTCAACATCAATTTATATTATAAGATCTGGTCTAATGGAACCCCTACTTGAAAAATCCATTAATAAAAATCAACCAAAAATTATTACCACAGTTTTTATTTAGCACTGCATCAGGACAAATCATATTAGAGAGCGTATTTTAACCCCCTTATGTTGTTGAACTGGTGTAGCACTGTGGGTTAATACGCCAGACTGCAAAGCTGTTTGAACTGCAAGGTTGGTGGTTCAAGCTCACCAGCTGCTCCTTGGAAACCCTATGTCACTATGGGTTGGCACTGACTGGATGGCACTTTACAATAACAATATCTTTGTCACCTGTGGAGGAAGCTAAGCCAACTCATCTGAAAACTAGCAAAGACAAAGATTCAAGTATTTATCCTATCTTTTCCGAATAAAGTGAATATAAATTTAAATAGTAGGTATGTGAAAGTTCTTTTTAGACAAATTCCAGCTAAGAAATGCAGAACAAATGAAAGACACAGAATACCACTCCAAATGAATGACAAGCACACACAACAAAACCTACTGCTGTTACTAGATTGGGACATATGGTGGGTGCCCTTATAGGATAGAGTAGAACTGTTCTCTAGGATTCCCCAGACTGTAAATCCTTATGGAAAGCAGAATGCCTCCTCTTTCTTCCAAAGAGCAACTAACTAGTGGGTTTGAACCATTGATTTTGTAGCTAGCAACCCAATACTTAACCAACTGCACCACCAGCGATTCTTAATGGATGACAGAATTAGGCAATCAATGATCACTGTTGTTGTTAGGTGTCATCGAGTCAGTACCAACTCATAGTGACCTTATGCACAGCAGAACAAAACACTGCCTGATCTTGGGCCAACCTCACTATTATTGCCATGCTTGAGCCCATTGATGCTGCCACTTAGCCAATCCATCTCACTGGGGGTCTTCCTCTTTTTCTCTGATCCTCCACCCTACCAAACATGATATCCTTCTCCAGAGACTGGTCTCTCCTGATAATATGTCCGAAGTATGAGAGATGAAGTTTGGCCATCCTGGCCTCCAAGGAGCACTCTAGCTGCACTTCTTTCAACATAGATCTGTTGGTTCTTTTGGCAGCCCATGGCACTTTCAAATCTCTTCCAATAGCATAACTCAAAAGTATCAATTCTTCTATGGTCTTCCTTATTCACTGTCCAACTTTCGAATGCATTTGAGGTTACTGAAAATACCAAGGGTTGGGTGGAGTTCACCTTAGTCTTCAAGCTGACATCTCTGCTCTTCAACACTTTAAAAAGGTCTTGTGCAACAGATTTGCCTAATGCAGTACGTCATTTGATTTCTTGATTGCTGCTTCCGTGAGTGTTGATAAGTTGACTCAAGAAAAACAAAGTCCTTGACAACTTCAGTCTTTTCTCCATTGAAAAGAATGGTGTTTATTGGTCCAGTAGTGAGGAATTTTGTTTTCTTTATATTGAGATGCAATCCATACCAAAGGCTGTGCTCTTTGATCTTCATCAGTAAATATTTAAGTCCTCTTCACTTTCAGCAAACAAGGTTGTATCATCTGCATATCGCAGATTGTTAATGAGTCTTCCTTCAATCTGGATGCCATGCTTTTCTTCATATAACCTAGCTTCTCGGATTATTTGCTCAGCATACAGGTTGAATAAGTAGGTTAAAGAAGACAACCCTGTCACACAACTTTCTTAATTTTAAACCATTCAGTGTTCCCATTATCTGTTCGAACAACTGCCTTTTGGTCCAGGTACAGATTCCTCATGAGCACAATTAAGTGTAAAGGAATACTCATACTTTGCAATGTTGTCCATAGCTTGTCATGATCCACACAATCGAAAGCCTTTGCATAGTCAATAAAGCATAGGTAAACATCTTTCTAATATTCTCTGCTTTCTGCCAAGATCAATCGGACATCACCAATGATATCCCTCGCTCCATGGCCTCTTCTGAATCCAGCTTGAACGTCTGGAAGTTTTCTGTCAATGTATGCTTGTAGCCGTTTCTATATTACTTTTAGAAAAACTTTATTTATGTGGGATATTAAAGGTATTGTCTGATGATTTCCGCATTCCATTTGGAATGGGCACAAATATGGATCTCTTTCAATCAGTCGGCCAGATAGTTGTCTTCCAAATTTCTTGGCATAGATGAGTGAGTGTCTCCTGTGCCACCTCACTTTCTTGAACGATTTCAAATTTTATTCCATCAATGCACTTAGGACTTCTTCATTCAGTATCATTGGCTCTTAATCATATGCTACCTCTTGAAAGGGTTGAACATCAACCATTTCCTTTTGGTACAGTGACTCTGTGTAGTCCTTCCATCTTCTTTTGATGCTTTTTGCATCATTCAATAATTTGCCCAGAGAATCCTTCAATAATGAAAGTATAGGCTTGAATTTTTTCTTCAGTTCCCCCAGCCTGAGAAATGCTAAACATATTCTTTCTTTTTGGTTTTCTGACTCCAGATCTTTGTACATTTTGTTGTAATATGTCTTTATCTTCTTAAGCTGATCTTTTAAAATTTCTGTTCAGCTCTTGTGCCTCCTCATTTCTTCAATTTGCTTTAGCATTTCTACGCTGGAGAGCAATTTTCAATGTCTCTTCTCACATCCATGTTGATCTTTTCCTTCTTTCTTTTCTTCTTAATGATTTTTTGCTTTCTACTTGTATGATGTTCTTGATGTCATCCCACAACTCTTCTGGCCTTCGGTCTTCAATGTTTAATGTTTCAAATGTGTTCTTCAGATGATCTCTAAATTGAGGTGGGCTATAGTCAAGGAGCTCTAGTAGCGTAGTGGTTACGAATCGGGCTGCGAACCTTAAGGTCAGCGGTTCAAAACTACCAGCCGCTCCGCGGGAGAAAGATGAGGCTTTCTACTCCCGTAAGGATTTACACCCTCGGAAACCCTGTACAGGGTCGCTATGGGTCGGAACCGACTCGACGGCACTTAACAACAACAACAATAGTCAAGGTCACATTTTGGCTCTTGTGGACTTGTTTTATTTTCTTCAGGTTCAGTTTGAATTTGCATATGAGCAATTGATGGTCTGTTCCACAATCTGCCCCTGGTCTTGTTTTGAGTGATGATATGGAGCTTTTCCACCATTTCTTTCCACAGATGTAGTCAATTTGATTTCTGTGTATTCCATCTGGCGAGGTCCATGTGTATAGTCATCTCTTATGCTGTCTAAAGAAGGTATATGAAACGAACAAATTATTGATTTTGCAGAATTCTATCATGTGTTTTCCAGCATCATTTCTATCACCAAGGCCACAATTTCCAACTACTGATGCTTTCTCTTTGCTCCCAACCTTTGCATTCCAATCACTGGTAATGATCCACACATCTTGATTGCATGTTTGATCAATTTCAGATTGAAGAAGTTGGTAGAATTCTTCTATTTCATCCTCACTGGCTTTAGTGGTTGGTGCATAAATTTGAATAATAGTGGTATTAACTGGGCTTCCCTGCAGGCGCATGGATGTTATCCTATCACAGACAGTGTTGTACTTCATGACTGATCTGGATATGTTATTTTTGACAATGAATGCAACACCATTCCTCTTCAATTTGTCATTTCCGGCATAGTAAACCATGTGGTTGTCAGATTCAAAAGGGCCAACACCAGTGAATTTCAGCTCAGGAATGCGTAAGATATCAATGTTTATGCGTTCCATTTCATTTTTGACAATTTCCAATTTTCCTAGATTCATATTTCATACATTCCATGTTTATAGCTGTTTCTCTTCATTTTGAGTTGTGCCCCATCAGCAAATGACGGCCCCAAGCGCTACTCCCATGGGCTTTACTCCATTCACGTCATCACGATCAACTCTACTTTGAGGAGGCAGCTCTTCCTCAGTAAGGAGCTCTGGTAGTGTAGTGGTTACAAATCAGGCTGCGAACAGCAAGGTCAGCAGTTTGAAACTACCAGCTGTTGCATGGGTGAAAGATGAGGCTTTCTGCTCCCGTAAAGATTTACAGCCTCAGAAACCATCTTTAGGGTCACTATGGGTCGGAACCTACTCCACAGTACTTAACAATGATCATTAGTGGTTATTAAAAGCAGTAAATGAAAAATGAATGAGAACTTTATGAGATATAAATTAACTGATAATATACAAACTGATCAATCTTCTATAATACTAATAAAAAGACAATATGTCTCCTGATATGATCCAATAAGATATGCACATCAACTATGAAATAGTCCAGCCAAAAAAAAAAAATCTAACCTGAATCTGATCAAGTCTCTAGATCTAACTACAGTTTACAGGTAAAAGAGACACAGAAACATGTTAAATGACATCGCAGGGCTGAATTCTGAAAGGCCCAAAATATACATATTGTCAATCTTGTGAATATTATGTCACTAGATAAATTATAAGGGAAAATGGGAAAACTTAAAAAGACAAATTAAACAAATATAATATTTGAAGCACAACTCAAACAAAATAATCTATGAAATAAAAACATGTAGAAGACACTGGAACATCAACTGTTTGTGTGATATTAATAAACTACTGATTATGGTTGTAGGTATGAAAATGATCTTATTGTAGTTACATTTTTAAAGTCATCTTTATTTGTTAGGTACATGTGCCAATATGTTATGCTGTCTAAGGTTTACTTGGATAGAATCAGGTAAGATTCTAGTGAGCAGGTATTGATAATTGTTGATTATGCACGATATCAATAGTTCATTATACTATTCACTCTACTTTTGTATATGTCTGAAATTTTTCCATAATATTAAAAATATATATATTTAAACCTAGAAAAAAAAAAGATTGGAAAGGAGAAAGAGTAGGTTTAATTATGTACTTTTTACAAATAGGGTAAACTGTGGCACTAAAGCACCATCTCCCTTGATGGTCCTAGGGACCTGTGTTTCTGGACTGTAACTTCATATTACAAAATATGAAGTACAGTTATCTCAGGAGTTCTGGTGTGGCACTGTGGGTTAATGTGTTGGACTGCAAGGTCACTTTGAACTGCAAGGTTGGTGATTCAAGTTCACCAGCCACTCCTCAGAAACCCTATACTGGGTCGCTATGAGTTGGTACTGACTCAGTGGCACTTAACAACAACATAGTTATCTCATGAAGAGAATTAATTCTAGAGCTAGAAAACCAAAGCCCAATCTGCCATTTGCCAACTATATGATTTTGGGCAATCAATAATGTCTTTGAGTCTCAGTTTCCTCATCTGTAAAGTGGAATAATATACATACTTCACAGGGATGTAATAAACAAGCTTATGACATATAAGCACTTTAAAACAGTGTATAACTCCTGTGAGCAAGTGTGAATTGCTAAAATTTAATGGACTGAATTTTTGCTTATGGACCCAGTTGCTCAAAATTCCAAATGGAATGGAAGATTCTTCATATCAAGGAACATGCTTGTCTCCTCAGTGTACTGGGTTGACAGGGCCAGGCAATTTAGACACTGACTGTCAAAAATGAGGGTGGCTATCGATAGACTCAAGCGTGGCAACAGTAGTGATGTTGGACTAGGATCAGGCAGTGTTCCATCTGCTGTGCGTAACGTCGCTAAGAGTCGGTACTGACTGGATGGCACCTAATAACAACATAAAGGTATTGAGTGGCTGGCTTATAAGCTTTCATGGGTGTACTTAATTTTAGAATGATGGTGTAAGGTAGAATCCCCACTAAATAGTTTTCTTCTTTTCCAGATGGACCTGGTAAAAGGGGGTGGGGAATGATGCTAATAATTTTATGATTCAATTGTAATTGTTAACAGGATTAATTGTGATTGTCACAACTGTAATTGTAGAAGATGTGTAACTAAAAGTTGTTGTTGTTAAATGCTGTCAAGTTGATTCTGACCCACAGGAACCCTGTATAGGGTTTCCAAGGACCAGATGAGCTGAAACCAACAACCTGTAACTAAAAGGGGGAGTAGTTAATCTTTCATTTCAGCAATAGATGATCCTAGGACCATCGAGAAGGAAGAGCATGAGTGGAACGTGAGATCCTACCTAGAAAAGCAGCGACAGAGCACCTGTGGGCTCTAGGCCGTGGGCTGTGTAATGCTGTGTGCCTGCGGGCAGGAGGCTGGCTTACTGAATATGCCTTTTGGACATTCAACTGAATATGTTTCTTGTTCCATTTTGTTTTATCTGTGTGCATTAAATATTTTTTCTTTTTCCATTTGTAAAATATAAGATCTAAGTGGGGTAGAGGTCTAAAGCTGAGAGTGAAGCATCCAACTGATAATGAAGTGAGGGGAGACGCACAAGAATGTACAAACTTAAGATTGTACCCATCTGACCTAGCCTCAATGGCTTAATAATCAGAACTTGACTAGAGGAAGATTAAAAAAAACAATATTTGATAAAGGAAACAAGTGTAAATTGCTACGATTTGATGAATTTGAACTATGCTCATGGACGTAGTAGCTCAAAATACCAACTGAGAGGGAAGGAGTCTTCACATCAAGTATCAATCCTAGGCCCTCTATATACAGGGTAAATAGGGACAGGCAACTTAAACATTGACTACCTAAAATGAGGGAGCTATAAAGGCACAAAGAGACTGGCTTACACGTTTTCAAGAGGGAGTTTAGTTTAAGAGTGTGCGGGGGAAGATAGAGTACCAACTGAATAGTTTTTATCTTGTGCAAATGGGTCTGGTAAAAAGAGATGGGAATAAGATTCTTAGGATTCAATAGTGAGTAAATGTTATCATGACTAATGCGATTGTAAAGGTACAAGCTCTATAACAAAAATGGGGGAGTAGTTAATCTTGCAGTCCAGAAAAGAGAACCCTAGGACCATCAAGGGAGAAGAGCACAAGCAGAATGTGGGACATTATCCAGAGAAGCAGCAACACCAGAGATGGAGGTAAAGATGAGGACATGGAGAAAGGGAGCAGCTGAGGACTCTGAACTCATGGAAAGAGAGGGACTGAGTGTTGATGACCAGGATGCAGGCTTGCAGAATGTGCCCTTTGGTTGTTTAAATTATATATATTCCTGAGTGTTTTTGTGTACATCCTGCCCCCAACAAAAAAAGATGTAAGTGGGGAACCACATGGAAGGAAGTAGGATAACTGTTGTTGCAGCGAGAGGATTGTAATCACTGAGCTAAAACAAAGTGTATAATTTGTTGAATGTAAAGCTGATGATCTTGTCAATAAACCTTCACTCAAATCTCAATAAAAAGTTAATTTAAAAAAACAGGGTAAAACTTATATGCAGACATTTATAATAAAAGTTTATATCAAGTGTGTAATCCTTAAAACCCTCCTGTGTATGCAGATGTTTTCTGAACCTAAATTAGAGAGTTCTTGTTAATTCTTTTGAAGTTTCATCATTCATTTAAGGTTATCTCTTGAATTTAGTAAGACCTTTTAAAATCTTATATTGCCATTTAACAGATCAGCTAGCTCATCAGTGTTGTCAATCACAATTAAATCATGTCTTCTACAACTAGACAACTGAGAATGTGGTCAAGCAGGCTAGGATCAAGCACAGTTCCTTTGGAAATCTCTCTTCAGCTAATAATCTAACTTAATTTTTGAGATGAAATCGAAATGTCACTTTTCTGGCTTTTTCTCTGTGAAGTTGCTCAAAAGAACAAGGTGCTTCATATAAAGAGAAGCTTCTGTCAAAGATGTGATCCAGACTCCATTAAAACATTTTTTTTTCTGCTTATTGTTTATTCTAAGCTGACTTTTAAAAGTCAGCTAACCAGCAACCCTCAGTACACCTGCAGGTTCCTACCATCAGCACACTTCCTCCTAGCCAGCTTCCAGGAAGAACGTTTACTCAGGCCGACTCTGGACATAGCCATAGAACAGGTTATTAAATGACTCAAAGGTTTAGAAGTCTTGCCACTGTCTTATGTCTGTTAAAGCATGATTTTGCAAATGTCAAACAATCAGAATTTTCTGCATCTTTTATATTTAAGCTCTGCAGTACTTTGGTACTAAGGTGCTGCCCAGTCCTGGACCATTTTCCTTCAGTGATGGTGGTGGTGGTGTGCCACTAAATTGGTTTCGATTCACAGAGACCCTGTGTAGGGTTTCTGAGGCTGTAAAGTTTTTTTTTGTTGTTGTTGTTTGTTTTTTTTCATGCTTTATTGTGAATTATATAATAGTTTACATGGGAGAACATTAGTTTTACATTCATGGCTGTGAATTTTTCCAGGAGCAGAAAGCTCATCTTTCTTCCATGGAGCAGCTGGTGGATTTGAACTACTGACCTTGCAGTTAGCATGCCAACGCATAAACCATATTACCACTGGCATTCCTTTTACCTCTAGTAAACTCTTTAACAAGGAGCTGTTGTAGCATGGTGGTTACGAATCGGGCTGCGAACCACAAGGTCAGCAGTTCAAAACTACCAGCTGCTCCATGGGAGAAAGATGAGGCTTTCTGCTCCCGTAAAGATTTATAGCCTTGGAAACCCTGTGCAGGGTCACTATGGGTCGGAACCGATTCAATGATACTTAACAACAATAACAAACTCTTTAACAGAAGCTCCAGTTTGCTCTTTGACAGTACACTGATAGGAGACAGTACATTATTTCGAAGACTTTGAAATTTCCAGGAACCTGAATGTGGGTTTTGCTTAGAATTTTAAAGAAAAATATTTTTATTGAAGAATAGCAAAATGCTTATGGTTAACAAAGCTTAAAGATGGGAACAGGAAGGTTATTGTACTGTTCTTTCAACTTTTGTTTTTCTGGAATTTTCAAGACAACTTCAAAATTAATTTAAAAAAAAATCAACTTCTATTTTAAGTTCCCACATTTCAAGAGATACCATATGAACAAAAGCCAATGATACTCAGAGAGGAAGTCCAAAGTGCATTGAAAGAA